>NC_060186.1:18705061-19005061 GCF_021184085.1 Oncorhynchus gorbuscha | reverse complement strand
ACAGTCACTGTGGGGACGACGTCCTCGATGCACTTATTGATAAAGCCAGTGACAGATGTGGTGTACTCCTCAATGCCATCGGAAGAATCCCGGAACATGTTCCAGTCTGAGCTAGCAAAACAGTCCTGTAGTTTAGCATCTGCTTCATCTGACCACTTTTTTTTAGACTGAGTCACTGGTGCTTCCTTTAATTTTTGTTTGTAAGCAGGAATCAGGAGGATAGAATTATGGTCAGATTTGCCAAATGGAGGTTGAGGGAGAGCTTTGTACTCAGTGCTGTAGGCCTACCTGTATGATGTCTAGTCCAGACTGAGGGTACTCTGGGACAGTAGTAATACTCAGTACTGTAGGCCTACCTGTATGATGTCTAGGCCAGACTGAGGGTACTACAGAACAGTAGTAATACTCTGTACTGTAGGCCTACCTGTATGATGTCTAGGCCAGGCTGAGGGTACTACAGAACAGTAGTAATACTCAGTACTGTAGGCCTACCTGTATGATGTCTAGGCCAGGCTGAGGGTACTACAGAACAGTAGTAATACTCAGTACTGTAGGCCTACCTGTATGATGTCTAGTCCAGACTGAGGGTACTACAGAACAGTAGTAATACTCTGTACTGTAGGTCTACCTGTATGATGTCTAGTCCAGACTGAGGGTACTACAGAACAGTAGTAATACTCTGTACTGTAGGCCTACCTGTATGATGTCTAGTCCAGACTGAGGGTACTACAGAACAGTAGTAATACTCTGTACTGTAGTCCTACCTGTATGATGTCTAGTCCAGACTGAGGGTACTACAGAACAGTAGTAATACTCAGTACTGTAGGCCTACCTATATCATGTCTAGTCCAGACTGAGGGTACTACAGAACAGTAGTAATACTCAGTACTGTAGGCCTACCTGTATGATGTCTAGGCCAGGCTGAGGGTACTACAGAACAGTAGTAATACTCAGTACTGTAGGCCTACCTGTATGATGGCTAGGCCAGGCTGAGGGAGGTAGAGAGAATCAAGAGGAAAGGGTAATGGGTAGTTGAAATATAGAGGAAAAGATAAATGGTTAGTCATTAGTTAAAATGGAATATGACACCAATGAGGGAAATATTCCCAGCCCAAACTAAACCAGTATAGTGCTATGTCAGGCAAACATTTACCAAACTATATTTCTCTTTCCAAATCTGGTCTTTCTCAATGTGCAACTTGTCAGCTTTTAGCGTCTCCCACTGTCTGTGACAGAGACTTGCCCTACAGTAGCCTAGGACAAGAGATTTCACAGCTATGCCAACCTCACACCCCAAATTATGTAGTTGGCTTCCATGAACCCTCTCTTAAAGGGAAACAAACACTGTTACTGTGAAGTAGAGATCAGATACTAGACAGCATGGTTACCAATCATTGGGCATATAAGCTCCAGAGGCAATGACACACCACATTAAATCCCATAGAATCAGCAAGTCCCACAGAATCCATGCATCCAACACATTACAATTAACAATCATGTCTTTCAGTAGTTATGTCTTTCTGGAAACCAAGTCTCAAAACAGAGCCCAGTGGCACTGACCACAATCAAATAAAATAGGAATTTCAAGATAATCCAACTGTTAGCTTCACTAGAATTGGCTTCATGTGATCGAGGTTTATGAAGTAATGACAGGCCACATCATGTCCCGCAAAAGGAATGCCTGTCTGCCATAACCATGTCTAATACTGGCTTTCGGGACATCATGTTTTGAGCCTGCACTGGGGACAAGATGTACAAAGCTTACAATACAGAGTCTAATAACATCATATTTGGTTCCATGATGAATGCTATATAAAACCCAAGCATTATTGTTTTATTATTTAAGAGATGCGTTGTGTGTAGGGTGATATAGCCTAAATGTCATATCACAATATTCTTCTAATTTAATGTTTTAGCAGTAGCCTAGCGGATAAGAGCGTTGGGCCAGTAACTGAAAGGTCACTGGTTTGAATCCCTGAGATGACTAGGTGGAAAATCTGTCTGTACCCTTGAGCAAGGCATTTAACCCTAATCACTATTGATAAGAGCGTCTGTTAAATGACTCAAATGTAAATGAGTAGTTGTTGAGGGGTTAGGTTAAATGCGGGGTGCACCACTACAGGACTCCAACTGTCAAAAAATGTCAAGCCCTTTCCCTCCATACCTGTTCCCACTCCCTAATCACCTCCCCTCTGCATTTGTCTCTCCTGCTTCCCCATATAAGCAGCATATCAATCCTACGTGCATGATATGATGATGTAAGTTCCTTTATATTATTATATAGTCGTGTAGATGTAAGTGTTATGTAATATATCTATGCCCCTCCGTTTATGCTTACGATTATGCTAATAACTGTTCTAGTTATGTTTAGTCCTGGCCGGCTCCTAAGTTTATCGATGCTATATGTCCATTTCCTTTAGTCACCTGGCCCTACTTTATCATTTCGAGCACCTTTACGTTAACGTGCTCTTAATGTTTCCTTTTTGTATCTCCCTTCCAGACCACCACTTCCTTCTTACCACCACACGGCTCTATTTCCATGTTTATGGCTTGTTTACGGAAGCGTCTTTGAATGATCGTGTGAAACGGATGGACGGCAGGAAATGGTTGAAACTGAGAAGTACTGTTGGCTGCAACTGTGTTAAAGGGAAATAAATAAAACAACGTCTACTTCATATCTATCATCTCCAGCACCACCCCCAACAATCTCAGTTGCGATAAGGGTCTAAAATCACAAAGCCTTGTACTTTCATATCACATCAAATGCAAAAGAATACATATTTCCTGTACAGTGTTTAAAATATATATATTTTTTTTAAATCAGCTGCATTATCTCCAGCCTCACCCCAACATCAACATGAAAATTGCACGTTTCTATGTTTTGTAGTAAGAAATATAGAGGAAGATAACCAATTAGTAGGCAATACCTACTCATAATTGGTTAAAGTCACACAATGCACACTGATGTCATTGGAAACACTTAAACTGTTGATTTTATGTGCATTTTACATTTACAGTACTTTACACTGCATTTCTTGATGATGAAATGATATACTCCGTATACATTCAGTGACACGATAAGAATATTCCTGGAAAATGTGGTGTAGATGCAACATAAGACAAACACATGACAAGGGTTTGAGTGAGAAGACTAACTGGTGTATCCAGTCAGACAAGTAACCACACACCTCTCCAAAGTGTGCACATTTAAAACATTTCAAAGCGCTTGTATGACTCAAAGAGTCTTAAACTCTGAGGTGCTTTTTTGAGCTCCTAGCTGTGTCATCGAGGACCTAGAGAAAGCACACTTTTGTAGTTGTTTTGCTTGGAACACAACCCTGCATCCGCACCAGCACACAATTACTGACTGTCAATCCAAATCTGTGTGGGTTTTGACTGACAGCCATTCTGAACTTGAGCACCTCATGCGACAGGAATTTGCCCCCCGTCCCTCCTGCTAATTGGGCAAGTTTTGCAAATCTTTTGTTGTCTGACTGAGGAAAATGCTCTAAGTGAAGAGGACTCATTGTATTTTGAAAGATGAGACGTTGAGGATTATAATAAATGCTGCTTTAATTGTCATACAAGCAAACCAAACAAGTCAAATGTGCACTTCACAATTCTATATCATAAAACACGCAAACGTTTATGATCACTATGTTTGACGTACAGTTACGAGATGACATTGCGTCATACCCTGTGTTATTCTGAACACAATGAGCCTGTGTTTGTCTACTTTGAAGAAAACACGCCGCGGCACACGCCTCTTAATGACTCATGACTCCTATCCATGCGCACCAGAATTAGTTTCCCTGATTTGCTTTGAGAAAGCCTTACACTGTAATATTGTATTTAACTTAGCTAGTCATGTTGACAATCGAACAGGCTTTCAAAGGATGCCCACCTGGCCCAGATTGCGATTTATAATGGACCGTTTTTGGATTGTGTAAACATCAACAGTAATTGTATATGGGTTGAAAACGGCTGATTTGGGCACCGATAAACGCCAAAATTGGAACATTGTGGCTGAGCAGTAACATGCTATACATGATGTCAGACCCCAGGCTCTGTCCTTCACAGCTCTGTATATGAGTGTAAAGGGCTACATGTAACAACAAAACATTATTTATAAAAATCCTTCTATTAATATGGTTTTGAACACTATAATTTGTTTACAAGCATGATTGCTGTACTTTTCTTTCATGGTTTATGCAGCTTGTTGGCCTTTAGCCAATCAGTGTTTCAAACGAGTTCAAACACTTGAATAAATCCAACTGGTATTTACGACTTCACAACTGGTAAATTCCAACCTCCCACTTGGTTACGAACACAGTATTACAAGACCCAACTCCTAAACCAACCTCAATTCCAAGCCCTCCCCCCATGTGCCTGTTAGTTGGCATTGATAGGAGTGATGAGAAGAACCTTCTTCACCCACCTATCTGAAATTGGTCAGGTCATACAAAAACTACACAGTGGACCTTTAACCGCTCTGGGATATGTGGGACAGTAGCGTCCCACCTCGCCAACAGCCAGTGAATCACGGTTGTTGTATGGAGGAGACCAAGGCGCAGCGTGGTTACGTTCAGTAGTTCTAAAACATGCGGTGATTGTGCAGAGAGCCACATCTATTTACAGAAATACTCATTATAAATGTTGATGAAAATACAACTGTTATACATGGAATTAGAGATATACTTCTCCTTAATGAAACCGCTGTGTCAATTTTTTTGAAACTTTACAGAAACAGCAAACCATGCAATAATCTGAGTACAGCGTTCAGACAACAAAGCAGCAAAAAGATATCTGCCATATTGGGTGGTCGACATTTGTCAGAAATAGCATTATAAATATTCACTTACCTTTGATGATCTTGATCAGAATGCACTCCCAGGAATCGCAGTTCCATAATAAATGTTTGTTTTGTTTGATAATGTCCATCATTTATGTTCAAATAGCTTCTTTTGTTAGGGTGTTTGGTAAACAAATCCAAAAGGAGAATTCCTATGTCTGTAGTAAAGCAATGGAATGAGAGCTAACTCTCTCGTGACCGCGCCTGCCAGACACCTGGCTCATTCCTCTCTCATTCTGTCCCACTTCACAGTACAATCCTCAAACAAAGTTCTAAAGTTTGTTGACATCTAGTGGAAGCCTTAGGAAGTACAACATAACCAATATCCCACTGTATCTATCTACAATAGGGGCTGAGTTTTAAAAAACTACAAGCCTCAGATTTCCCACTTCCTGGTTGGATTTTTCTCAGGTTTTCGCCTGCCATATGAGTTCTGTTATACTCACAGACATCATTCAAACAGTTTTAGAAACTTCAGAGTATTTTCTATCCAATAATACTAATACTATGCATATATTAGCATCTGGGACAGAGTAGCAGTTTACTCTGGGCACCTTATTCATCCAAGCTACTCAGTACTGCCCCCCTGTCACCAAGAAGTTTTTAAGGCACACTTACAGAGGAAATAGTCAGGCTTGGCAGTTCAACTCTGCCATTGTGTCAGCATTTTTGTAGGGTTCACACAACAAACCTCACTGAAAAGTTAAGTTTGGGCAAAGATCACTGGGAAATATGCAAATACTGTGCAATGACAGGCTAGTTATTTTTTTCCACCAAATATGTTTCACATATTTCACTCTGAAGCCTTTCTATTAGTGGTCTTCGGGAAAAGATCAAAATAACATCAACCTGAGCTGCTGCCACGGGACATTGTCTTTCTAAAGCAACTATAGACCTACACCAGTGGCGGTCAGTGCTGTTTAAGATTAGGGAGGACAGTCATTCATATTCAATTCAACAAGCTCAATGTAACATCGATAGGTTTAGGCTACTACTCTAATTTCTCCTATACCCTTCATGTGGTTCCTACAGCCTAGCCTACAAATGAAACTTTGTAACGTAGGTGCACAGGCCGAGGTACAAGTTGGAGTAATTAAGGTGACAGACAGTGACACATTGAATACTGCCTTGCACACTCCTGCTTGCATCAAGCTGATCTACAGTGTAATCATTAGGCCAAACAGTTGCAAGCAAGAGTTTCTATTGGACAAATTCAAGTAGGTTTATCCCCGTTTCGTTCCATTTGTTCCATTTAAGAAACTTTTTTTCACCAGACTCGGCCGAGTGAATACACCACTGATCACCCGCACACACAATTCACTTTCATAGCAGCCACATATGAACAGCATCATCACTTTGCTCGTTGTATATTTCCTTCTCGCATCTATGTGCTCTCCTCCTCTCACCTTTTCCCTTTGCTCATAGAGTTCAGTGCAGAACACAACAGCTGTCCGTGGCCAAGCGAAAAAACCTTTCCAAGCCAAACCTTCATACAGTACAATAACCGCTAACCATTAAACACAGCCTACATCATAGTCACCATATTAGCTAATGTCATAGCTAACATAGCTACTAGAACTAAAACGTTTGTTAACCAGTTAAAATCACGCAGTACAGTGCACAGCAAGCAGTTTAGCAGTTACTGGCGGGACCCGATGGTAATAAATAAGTAAAACCGAAAGCTTACCTTGACTTGGAAGAGTTCCAGTGTTGGATAGCCTTAACCAGCTAGCTAGCATAAATAGCATTCATCTCTGTTTGAGCCGGGTATTTGAGTAGGCTAAATTAGCTAGCTGCATTAGCTATGTAAGCTATACTTCGGAATATAATCAGACCCCTTGACTTTTTCAACATTTTGTTACGTTACAGCCTTGTTCTAAAAATTGATGAAAAAAAAAAAAAATCCTCATCAATCTCCACACAACACCCCATAATGACAAAGCAATGCATCGTAGCTCTCTCTCTGCTGCTTCTGTACAAAACTGTTCAACTATTGTCTTTCTCTCTCTTTGAGTCAACTACTCACCACATTTTATGCACTGCAGTGCTAGCTAGCTTTAGATTAAGCTTTCTATACTTGATTAATTCTCTGATGCTTTGATTGGGTGGACAATATATCAGTTCATGTTGCAAGAGCTCTGATAGGTTGGAGCACGTCCTCCGGAAGTTGTCAAAATTAATGTGTAAATCTATGGAAGGTTGATGAGAACCATGAGCCTCCAAGGTTTTGTATGGAAGTCAATGTACCCAGAGGAGTGTGGAAAATATCTGTTCTCCGGCTACACCATGGTGCTACCCCAGAGAGTGAGTGCTGTTGAGGCTACTGACCATTGCAAAACAGTGTGTTTTAATCAGTTTATGTGGTGATATCAATATTTGTAGTATAGTTTTATCTAAAAAGGATAACTTTTTAATTGTTCACTATTTTTATTTTTATTACATTCACTGAGTAGGATGGTCCTCCTCTCCCTCCTCTGAGGAGCCTCCACTGATACACCTAAGACCCTGCATTCTCAAGCCTACAGCATGCTGCATCTCAGGGTAGTGAGGGTATTGTACTAACATATTGCATAGCATCAACACATGTCAATATTGTTAATCTGACTTGGGATACATAACAAGCCATAAATCGCTACTTCTGAGGGAGAATCTCCTCCATCTTTCCTCTGCAGAAGGGTGAGAGCCGCACTCCATCAAACTTGAAGTATTTGCTCTCGAACTCTATCTGGGTGCTTAGCGTGTCTGCCTCCTCTCGGCCATCCTCCGCTCTCGGCCATCCTCAAAACGGGCACCAAACGAAAATATCTTCGTAATCAATTCAACGGTTATAATTAGATTTGTTTTGAGAGCGATAGTTTGTTTCTTCTTCAGTATGGCTTGGCTAGGACGTGATAGTGCGTGAGCGAAGTACTCATTGGCCTCCAGGCTTCAGCCAATCACGTCGTTGCAACGTGATGGAATTGTATGAGATCATGTAATGCGAGCGCCTCCTCTTCAGCTTCAGCACCAGTTCGCTGTGGCGTTGTATGCGCGTGCTCACTAGTCTCTGTAGCCGGAAGAGGAACCCCTTCAAGCGTACGCGAAGCATTCAATATGATGCAGGTAGGCCTGTTGTTCTTGGAAGATCAAATCAACAGATTCGGTTTTTAAATATACGTGAATGGTATCATGAGCCTATGGAATGCTCCGGATGTTAGCCTATAGGCTGAAATCGGTTAATAATAAAGTTAGACATGTCACAGTAATAGCAGGCAGGTGAAACGAATATAGATTTGAATATAATATATTATAATATAATAGACATGAATGGATTGCATCGCTTTCATGTGTTACCGATGCAGAATGTGGGGGCGTGGCTCCACCTAAAATAAGGCTCAGCCTCCTTATGCGGATTGGCCAGACCTGCCCTGTTCTGGAACCGGGAAGTTTATGGCAAATCAGCCCTCCAGCGATTCTCAATACATAACTGTCTCTTTGTACGTTACACAAGAGGAGTAGACTGAGTAGTGTGCGCTAGTTTGAGCCGTCCTCTTTCGGAACTGTTGTTGACATTCAGTAATGAAGGGAACTTGTTATAGACTCCAAGGGTAAAATTTGGGAGTCATTATTACAAGCGCATTTACCCAAACTTGTAGGTCCTCGTTAAAGACTGTCCTCCCGGGATGTTCGACCTAACGAAGGAATGGAATCTGTCGTTCGCCGGCTGCGGGTTCCTGGGGATCTATCACATCGGAGTGGCCAGCTGCCTGTTGGAACAAGCGCCCTACCTTATCAAAGGTGCCACCAAGATTTACGGGGCTTCGGCCGGTGCCCTAACCGCCTCGGTGCTCGCCAGCCAGGCATCCATAGGTGAGCATCCAATACCCTACACTGGCCCCTTGAGTTCATCGCACCCTGTCATCAGTGGAATGAATGCCTGGATGGTGACTTTTACGCAAAAGTCGCAATTTTAGATTAGCAACTAAAACACCTTTAAAGAATAATCACTTGTGGCCTTGATACACGGGGGGAATTATTTCAGCAATGCTTAAAACTTTGCTCTTATGTAATAGATAGGTGGTTATACTGGGGCTCCTTTGTAGCTCAGTGTAGAACATGGCGCTTTTAACGCCAGGGTAGTGGGTTCAATTCCCGGGTCCACACAGACACAAAATGTATTCACACATGACTGTACATCTCTTTGGATAAAAGCATCTGCTAAATGGCATGTATTATTTTCATGTAATAAACTACTAATTATTAAGAATGACATAATTACATGGTTAGAGCCAAAATGGCTGCCTGTATTTAAATATGGTAGCCTTCCACTCATTGATCATGTCACACCATTGATAAATGTCATCTGGGTCAGTTATAGGACTATTGACCTATTGGTCCTCTAGATCAGAGGCCTCCCAATGGTACTGATAGATCTCGCTGACTGAGGGAAAACGCAATCATGATTAAGAGCAAACATGCCCCAGCTTGACATAGAACGTGACTCTTAGCTGAGTCTCGGTGTGATACCATGCCTCTTTCACTGTCTTTTAAACCCAATAACCTTATAGTGAAGAGACGGAAGACTGGGGAACTTAGTAAGTGTCCCAGTTGTGTCCTATCTAAATGAGAGCGGGAGAGAGAGAGTTAAAGAGGGTGAGAGATTTGAAATCGTAATAGAGAGATAACAATTGAGTGAACAGTCAATGAAGGCGTCATTAAGAGTCAAAAGAAAGTACTGGATTGTTGTGAAAATTGGCAGAAGGAAGATATAGGTTACCGTTCATGTCCTCAGAGTTTCACTGTCACTCAGTGACTCCAATGTGTTCTACTGATAGTACGAGTAACATCCTTATTTCAGCCAGATAAGACTACCTCAGTGTTTTTGTAATCACTTGATTTTCTTTACTGGAATTCTGTCTGTGTGTATAACAGTCTTCAGATCCATTCCATCCAAGTGTAGATAAGATGAACACACATAACTAGCTCAGTACAGGTGCAGAGCAGTAAATAAGTTAAACCAGTGGAGAAATGTTTTGTGAGCTACAGATCACTGTTTAGTTCCCTTGAGAATTAATCTTCCTTTGAATAAAAAACATCCAATTCCTCCCAACGGAAGGCCCAAACACAACTAACACACTGTCTCTCCATCTCTCCCCTCCTCTAGCTAAGTGCTGTGAGGATGTGATCGAGACAGTCAAGGAGGCCCGGAAGCGTAACCTGGGTCCCCTCCACCCCTCCTTCAACCTGGTCAAGGTCATCAGGTCGGGCCTGGAGCGCGACCTGCCCGCCGACGCGCACACACTCGCCTCCGGGAGGCTGTGTGTGTCACTCACTCGCGTGTCTGATGGACAAAACGTCATCGTGTCCGAGTTCAAGTCCAAGGAGGAGCTCATCCAGGTGAGTGTCCCCACTCAACCCACCTGGGCTGCTATTCACAAAACATATCCGAGTAGGAGTACTGATCTAGGATCAGTTGGATAAGGAGGTGGCACCTGATCGCAGATCAGTACTCATACTGTAAAACACATTGTGAATAGGGGCCCTGAACACATTACATTACATTTAAGTCATTTAGCAGACCCCTGAGCACTTGAGTTTTTCCATATCCCATACATATTTATCCTTTCACCTACTGGCCTTGCCATTGACTGTTTACATGAGTTGTATGTAATGTAAACTGGGTTGGACTGTGTAACATCTCTCTCTCTCTCTGATATGTGTCTACAGGCACTGCTGTGTAGCTGTTTCATCCCCATATACTGTGGCCTGATCCCTCCATCCTTCCAAGGAGTGGTAAGTGCCCAAGGCCCTAATGCCTCAACTGCTTTCTTACGTTTCTTTGAACACTGTTTCCTTGTTTTCTAAGAAAAAGCAGCAGATGTTAGACTGGGTTTATTATGGTCTCGTCTCTAATGCCTTTATTGCTCAGGTCATAGTCATAAGGTGGCTAGGTTCAAGTGTAGCACAATGTTCTGTTTTTCTGTTTGTGTGTCTGTCGGTCTGTGCATACACTCTGGTACTTGTTCATGTGTCAGTCTACCTTACTCTAGGAGCTAATCAGCCCGTGAACCATTTCCCTTGGCAGACCAGTGGTGTATTATATACTTCCAGACTGGTTTCTGGCCTCAGCAGATTGGGACCAGGAAGTCCAGGGTGGCTCCATTCTAAACTGAGTCACTAGGACATAGGAGCACAGTCCTCCAAAACATCAACTATCATATATCAATGATCTATTTATGCCACTTATTCTCTAGTATATTTCACTGCTATCTGCTCTTGTTATCATTGAGGGCATATAGCCTCTATCTGGGCATGTCCCTTGCTCAGTGCCAAATTATACATCCATAGAATACAGGCGGAACACACTAGATTGTTCAATAAATATAGGCCATTGTCTGGTGTGTCACGTTCACAGATAGCTATTTAGATATCCTGTTTAACCTCCTCCACCCCTGCACAGCCGTATCTATCTATCTATCTATCTATCTATCTATCTATCTATCTATCTATCTATCTATCTATCTATCTATCTATCTATCTATCTATCTATCTATCTATCTATCTATCTATCTATCTATCTATCTATCTATCTATCTATCTATATACACTGCTCAAAAAAAATAAAGGGAACACTTAAACAACACAATGTAACTCCAAGTCAATCACACTTCTGTGAAATCAAACTGTCCACTTAGGAAGCAACACTGATTGACAATACATTTCACATGCTGTTGTGCAAATGGAATAGACAACAGGTGGAAATTATAGACAATTAGCAAGACACCCCCAATAAAGGAGTGGTTCTGCAGTAGGTGACCACATACCACTTCTCAGTTCCTATGCTTCCTGGCTGATGTTTTGGTCACTTTTGAATGCTGGTGGTGCTTTCACTCTAGTGGTAGCATGAGACGGAGTCTACTACCCACACAAGTGGCTCATGTAGTGCAGCTCATCCAGGATGGCACATCAATGCGAGTTGTGGCAAGAAGGTGTGCTCTGCCTGTCAGCGTAGTGTCCAGAGCATGGAGGCGCTACCAGGAGACAGGGTGGTACATCAGGAGACGTGTAGGAGGCCGTAGGAGGGCAACAACCCAGTAGCAGGACCGCTACCTCCGCCTTTGTGCAAGGAGGAGCACTGCCAGAGCCCTGTAAAATGACCTCCAGCAGGCCACAAATGTGCATGTGTCTGCTCAAACGGTCAGAAACAGACTCCATGAGGGTGGTATGAGGGCCCTACGTACACAGGTGGGGGTTGTGCTTACAGCCCAACACCGTGCAGGATGTTTGGCATTTGCCAGAGAACACCAAGATTGGCAAATTCGCCACTGGCGCCCTGTGCTCTTCACAGATGAAAGCAGGTTCACACTGAGCACATGTGACAGACGTGACAGAGTCTGGAGACGCCGTGGAGAACGTTCTGCTGCCTGTAACATCCTCCAGCATGACCGGTTTGGCGGTGGGTCAGTCATGGTGTGGGGTGGCATTTCTTTGGGGGGCCGCACAGCCCTCCATGTGCTCGCCAGAGGTAGCCTGACTGCCATTAGGTACCGAGATGAGATCCTCAGACCCCTTGTGAGACCATATGCTGGTGCGGTTGGCCCTGGGTTCCTCCTAATGCAAGACAATGCTAAACCTCATGTGGCTGGAGTGTGTCAACAGTTCCTGCAAGAGGAAGGCATTGATGCTATGGACTGACCCTCCCGTTCCCCAGACCTGAATCCAATTGAGCACATCTGGGACATCATGTCTCGCTCCATCCACCAACGCCATGTTGCACCACAGACTGTCCAGGAGTTGGTGGATGCTTTAGTCCAGGTCTGGGAGGAGATCCCTCAGGAGACCATCCGCTACCTCATCAGGAGCATGCCCAGGCATTGTAGGGAGGTCACACAGGCACGTGGAGGCCACACACACTACTGAGCCTCATTTTGACTTGTTTTAAGGACATTACATCAAAGTTGGATCAGCCTGTAGTGTGGTTTTCCACTTTCATTTAGAGTGTGACTCCAAATCCAGACCTCCATGGGTTGATAAATTTGATTTCCATTGATAATTTTTGTGTGATTTTGTTGTCAGCACATTCAACTATGTAAAGAAAAAAGTATTTAATAAGAATATTTCATTCATTCACATCTAGGATGTGTTATTTTAGTGTTCCCTTTATTTCTTTGAGCAGTATATATATATATATATATATATATATATATATATATGACCCTTCTATTTATATAGATGTACAGTTGATGTCAAAGTTTACATACACCTAGATTGGAGTCATTAAAACTATTTTTTCAACCACTCCACACAACTACAGTCGTGTCCAAATGTTTTGAGAATTGTCTTGCCCGGGCCATGGAGTGACTTTTATTATCTATTTTGGTTAGGCCAGGGTGTGACTAGGGTCGTTGCTTTGTTTCTTGTTTTGTTGGCGACATTTACATAAATAAAGGAAAATGTACGCTCACCACGTTGCACCTTGGTCCGGTCATTTCCACGACGACGTCCATGACAAGAATGACACAAATATACATTTTCACAAAGTTTGCCGCTTCAGTGTCTTTAGATATTTTTGACAGATGTGACTATGGAATACTGAAGTATAATTACAAGCATTTCATAAGTGTCAAATGCTTTTATTGACAATTACAAAAAGTTGATGCAAAGAGTCAATATTTGCAGTGTTGATCCTTCTTTTTCAAGACCTCTGCAATCTGCCCTGGCTTGCTGTCAATTAACTACTGGGCCACATGGCACTGATGGCAGCCCATTCTTGCATAATCAATTCTTGGAGTTTGTCAGAATTTATGGCTTTTGTTTGTCCACCCGCCTCTTGAGGATTGACCACAAGTTCTCAATGGGATTAAGGTCTGGGGAGTTTCCTGGCCATGGACCCAAAATATTGATGTTTTGTTCCCCGAGCCACTTAGTTATTACCTTTCCCTTATGGCAAGGTGCTCCATCATGCTGGAAAAGGCATCGTTTGTCACCAAACTGTTCCTGGATGGTTTGGAGAAGTTGCTCTACCGAGGATGTGTTGGTACCATTCTTTATTCATGGCTGTGTTCTTAGGCAAAATTGTGAGTGAGCCCACTCCTTTGGCTGAGAAGCAACCCCACACATAAATGGTCTCAGGATGCTTTACTGTTGGCATGACACAGGACTGGTTGTAGTGCTCACCTTGTCTTCTCCTTCCTGGAGAGAAGTGGCTTCTTTGCTGCCCTTCTTGACACCAGGCCATCCTCCAAAAGTCTTCGCCTCTGTCATGTTCGTCATATTGATGAGACCAAGGCGCAGCGTGGTAAGCATTCATAACTCTTTAATGAAAGAGAGAACACTGAACAAAATTATACCAAACAACAAAACGTACCATGAAGCTATATGGCTAGTGCAGAACAGGCAACTAAACATAGAATAACAACCCACAAAATAACCAAGGAATATGGCTACCTAAATATGGTTCCCAATCAGAGACAATGATAAACCGCTGCCTCTGATTGAGAACCAATCTAGGCAACGATAGACATATACACACCTAGACTAGAAAAACCCCTAGACATACAAAACCCCCTAAACAATACAAAAACTAAATAAACCACCCTTGTCACACCCTGACCTAACCAAATAATAAAGATAACTCAGGTCAGGGCGTGACAGCCTCACTGTGTGTGCAGATGCACTCACACCTGCCTGCTGCCATTCCTGAGAAAGCTCTGTACTTGTTGGGGGCCCTGACCCCGCAGCTGAATCAACTTTAGGAGACGGTCCTGTCGCTTTCTGGACTTTCTTGGGCGGCCTGAAGCCTTCTTCACAACAATTCTCAAAACTTTTGGCCACGACTATACTTTGTGCATGACACAAGTAATATTTCCAACAATTGTTTACAGACAGATTATTTCACTTATAATTCACTGTATCACAATTCCAGTGGGTCAGAAGTTCACATACACTAAGTTGACTGTGCCAGAAAAAAACAGAAAATTATAGGCTAATTGACATCATTTGAGTCAATTGGAGGTGTACCTGTGGATATATTTCAAGGCCTACCTCATCATGGGAAAATCAAAAGAAATCAGCCAAGACCTCAGAAAAAAAATGTAGACCTCCACAAGTCTGGTTCATCCTTAGGAGCAATTTCCAAAAGCCTGAAGGTACCACGTTCATCTGTACAAACATAGTACGCAAGTATAAACACCATGGGACCAGGCAGCCGTCATACCGCTCAGGAAGGAGACACGTTCTGTCTCCTAGCAAGTATAAACACCAGGCAGCCGTCATACCGCTCAGGAAGGAGACACGTTCTGTCTCCTAGCAAGTATAAACACCATGGGACCAGGCAGCCGTCATACCGCTCAGGAAGGAGACACGTTCTGTCTCCTAGCAAGTATAAACACCATGGGACCAGGCAGCCGTCATACCGCTCAGGAAGGAGACACGTTCTGTCTCCTAGCAAGTATAAACACCATGGGACCAGGCAGCCGTCATACCGCTCAGGAAGGAGACACGTTCTGTCTCCTAGCAAGTATAAACACCATGGGACCAGGCAGCCGTCATACCGCTCAGGAAGGAGACACGTTCTGTCTCCTAGCAAGTATAAACACCATGGGACCAGGCAGCCGTCATACCGCTCAGGAAGGAGACACGTTCTGTCTCCTAGCAAGTATAAACACCAGGCAGCCGTCATACCGCTCAGGAAGGAGACACGTTCTGTCTCCTAGCAAGTATAAACACCATGGGACCAGGCAGCCGTCATACCGCTCAGGAAGGAGACACGTTCTGTCTCCTAGCAAGTATAAACACCATGGGACCAGGCAGCCGTCATACCGCTCAGGAAGGAGACACGTTCTGTCCCATCTCTGGATTTATATTTATGTCCCATCTCTCTATGTAGATGTATGCTCCATTTATCATGTTTTAAGGTAAGACCCAGATGCAGACTGTGTCGGAGTTACAATGTTTATTACAAGAACAGGGGCAAAGGTACAGGATGGCAGGCAGGCTCAGAGTTACATCAGGTCAGGTCAGGCAGAGCTTGGTCAAAAAATTGAAAACAGGAAGACAAGATGAAGACAAGACAGGAGCGAGGGGAAAAACACTGGTAGGTTCTACGAACAAAACAAACTGGCAACAGACAAACAGAGAACACAGGTGTAAATACACAAGGGATAATGGGGAAGATGGGCAACACCTGGGGGGGGTGTAGTAAAGCACAAAGACAGGTGAAACAGATCAGGGTGTGACACCATGTCTCTATATAGATGTTTGCCTCATCTCTCTATATAGATATATGCCCCATACTAGGTCTATTATGACAAATATATAGAACAGTAATAAATGACTTATAAACAGCATATCTGAGGGCATGAAGTTGAACTATCTGTCAGTTGACGGAGCATGTACTTTTTCAGAATAATGTGCATACTACTTATTTAAGTTTCTTGTAAAAGTGATGAAGTTTCATTTCAACTAGATTTCATCACTGGACTCAGTTGGCTTTGACACTCTGAACAAGGAAATATAGTGCATTCTTTGTCCTCAGCCCTGAACTCTGCTAAACTCACTGCCAAGTTGAGTCTTGATCTGGCTTTGGAACTGGCACTGCTATCCTTTTTTCCCCTCAGATGTTCTCAGCGTTTTACACTGGAAAACGATTCATTTGTGTTGAAATGTTAGAGGGTAGCATCTGAACTTGGAATGGAGCTGCATCGGATAATTACATGGGACTGGTGTAAAAATGGATTAATTCTCCAAATAGTAATGTGAGATTGTTTGGTCATGAGTTGGCAGTGTGGAGAAGCTAGCTAAGGGGAAATCTGACATGCCTAATATGCCCTCAAGAGGGGAATGTTTCCTTGAATGTGTTGTATCGTATCATGTTCTTGTCCCTGTGCTCCCCATGCTATTCGTTTCCCTCTGCTGGTCTTGTTTGGTTCTATCCCTCTCTCCCTCTCTCTCCCTCCCTCTCTCACTCTCTCGCTCTCTCTTCTCTGTCGTTCCGTTCCTGCTCCCAGCTGTTCCTATTCCCCTAATCATCATTTAGTCTTCCCACACCTGTTCCCGATCCTTTCCCCTGATTAGAGTCCCTATTTATTCCTTTGTGATCCGTTCCTGTCCCGTCGGTTCCTTGTATTGTATTCACCATGCCGTGATTGCGTTTCGCCCTGTCCTGTCGTGTTTTTGCCGTGATTGTGTATCATGCGCCTACCCGGCGACCTGCAGTCTGTGGCCGCTTCTCCAGTTGTTTCCCCTCTACAAGTCTAGAGGATTTCTGTTATTCCGTTTTGGACTTTAATAAACTCTGTTTCTGTTAAGTCGCTTTTGGGTCCTCTTTTACCTGCATGACAGAAGGAACCGACCAAGGAATGGACCCAGCGACTTCAGACGCTCGTTACACTGCCGTCGAGATCCAAGGAGCCATGCTCGGCAGACACGAGCAGGAATTGTCTGCTGCTCGCCATGCCGTGAGAACCTGGCCGCTCAGGTTTCCGACCTCTGGACAGTTCCAGAGTCTACGTCTCGTGCCACCTGTTACTCCCTGGCCTGCCGAGCCTCCAGAACCTAGGGTTAATAACCCACCTTGCTACTCCGGGCAGCCCACTGAGTGCCGCTCCTTTCTCACGCAGTGTGAGATTGTGTTTCTCTCCAACCCAACACATACTCTAGAGAGAGAGCTCGGGTTGCTTACGTCATTTCACTCCTTACTGGCCGGGCTCGAGAATGGGGCACAGCTATCTGGGAGGCAAGGGCTGATTGCTCTAACAATTCCAGAACTTTAAAGAGGAGATGATTCGGGTTTTTGACCGTTCAGTTTTTGGTGGGGAGGCTTCTAGGGCCCTGGCTTCCTTATGCCAAGGTGAACGGTCCATAACGGATTATTCCATTGAGTTTCGCACTCTTGCTGCCTCTAGTGAGTGGAACGAGCCGGCGCTGCTCGCTCGTTTTCTGGAGGGACTCCACGCAGTGGTTAAGGATGAGATTCTCTCCCGGGAGGTTCCTTCAGATGTGGACTCTTTGATTGCTCTCGCCATCCGCATAGAACGACGGGTAGATCTTCGTCACCGGGCTCGTGGAAGAGAGCTCGCATCAACGGTGTTTCCCTGCTCCGCATCGCAACCATCTCCCTCCTCTGGCTTTGAGACTGAGCCCATGCAGCTGGGAGGGATTCGCATCTCGAATAAGGAGAGGGAACGGAGGATCACCAACCGCCTGTGCCTCTATTGGGAGTTGCTGGACATTTTGTTAATTCATGTCCAGTAAGAGGCCAGAGCCCATCAGTAAGCGGAGGGCTACTGGTGAGCGCTACTACTCAGGTCCCTTCATCTAGATCTTGTACTACTATGTCGGTCCATCTACGCTGGACCGGTTCGGGTGCTATGCAGTGCCTTGATTGACTCTGGGGCTGAGGGTTGTTTCATGGACGAAGCATGGGGTTCGGAAACATAACATTCCTTTCAGACCGTTAGACAGGCCTACGCCCATGTTTGCCTTAGATGGTAGTCATCTTCCCAGTATCAAATTTGAGACACTACCTTTAACTCTCACAGTATCTGGTAACCACAGTGAGACTATTTCTTTTTTGATTTTCCGTTCACCGTTTACACCTGTTGTTTTGGGTCATCCCTGGCTAGTATGTCATAATCCTTCTATTAATTGGTCTAGTAATTCTATCCTATCCTGGAACGTTTCTTGTCATGTGAAGTGTTTAATGTCTGCCATCCCTCCCATTTCTTCTGTCCCTACTTCTCAGGAGGAACCTGGCGATTTGACAGGAGTGCCGGAGGAATATCATGATCTGCGCACGGTCTTCAGTCGGTCCCGAGCCAACTCCCTTCCTCCTCACCGGTCGTATGATTGTAGTATTGATCTCCTTCCGGGGACCACTCCTCCTCGAGGTAGACTATACTCTCTGTCGGCTCCCGAACGTAAGGCTCTCGAGGATTATTTGTCTGTGTCTCTTGACGCCGGTACCATAGTGCCTTCTTCTTCTCCGGCCGGGGCGGGGTTCTTTTTGTTAAGAAGAAGGACGGTACTCTGCGCCCTGCGTGATTATCGAGGGCTGAATGACATAACGGTTAAGAATCGTTATCCGCTTCCCCTTATGTCATCAGCCTTCGAGATTCTGCAGGGAGCCAGGTGCTTTACTAAGTTGGACCTTCGTAACGCTTACCATCTCGTGCGCATCAGAGAGGGGACGAGTGGAAAACGGCGTTTAACACTCCGTTAGGGCATTTTGAGTACCGGGTTCTGCCGTTCGGTCTCGCCAATGCGCCAGCTGTTTTTCAGGCATTAGTTAATGATGTTCTGAGAGACATGCTGAACATTTTTGTTTTTGTCTATCTTGACGATATCCTGATTTTTTCTCCGTCACTCGAGATTCATGTTCAGCACGTTCGACGTGTTCTACAGCGCCTTTTAGAGAATTGTCTCTACGTAAAGGCTGAAAGTGCTCTTTTCATGTCTCCTCCGTTACTTTTCTCGGTTCCGTTATTTCCGCTGAAGGCATTCAGATGGATTCCGCTAAGGTCCAAGCTGTCAGTGATTGGCCCGCTCCAAGGTCACGTGTCGAGTTGCAGCGCTTTTTAGGTTTCGCTAATTTCTATCGGCGTTTCATTCGTAATTTCGGTCAAGTTGCTGCCCTCTCACAGCTCTTACTTCTGTCAAGACGTGTTTTAAGTGGTCCGGTTCCGCCCAGGGAGCTTTTGATCTTCTAAAAGAACGTTTTACGTCCGCTCCTATCCTCGTTACTCCTGACGTCACTAGACAATTCATTGTCGAGGTTGACGCTTCAGAGGTAGGCGTGGGAGCCATTCTATCCCAGCGCTTCCAGTCTGACGATAAGGTTCATCCTTGCGCTTATTTTTCTCATCGCCTGTCGCCATCTGAGCGCAACTATGATGTGGGTAACCGTGAACTGCTCGCCATCCGCTTAGCCCTAGGCGAATGGCGACAGTGGTTGGAGGGGGCGACCGTTCCTTTTGTCGTTTGGACAGACCATAAGAACCTTGAGTACATCCGTTCTGCCAAACGACTTAATGCCCGTCAAGCTCGTTGGGCGTTGTTTTTCGCTCGTTTCGAGTTTGTGATTTCTTACCGTCCGGGTAGCAAGAACACCAAGCCTGATGCCTTATCCCGTCTGTTTAGTTCTTCTGTGGCTTCTACTGATCCCGAGGGGATTCTTCCTTATGGGCGTGTTGTCGGGTTAACAGTCTGGGGAATTGAAAGACAGGTTAAGCAAGCACTCACGCACACTGCGTCGCCGCGCTTGTCCTAGTAACCTCCTTTTCGTTCCTGTTTCCACTGTCTGGCTGTTCTTCAGTGGGCTCACTCTGCCAAGTTAGCTGGTCATCCCGGTGTTCGAGGCACTCTTGCGTCTATTCGCCAGCGCTTTTGGTGGCCGACTCAGGAGCGTGACACGCGCCGTTTCGTGGCTGCTTGTTCGGACTGCGCGCAGACTAAGTCGGGTAACTCTCCTCCTGCCGGTCGTCTCAGACCGCTCCCCATTCCTTCTCGACCATGGTCTCACATTGCCTTAGACTTCATTACCGGTCTGCCTTTGTCTGCGGGGAAGACTGTGATTCTGACGGTTGTCGATAGGTTCTCTAAGGCGGCACATTTCATTCCCTCGCTAAACTTCCTTCCGCTAAGGAGACGGCACAAATCATTATTGAGAATGTATTCAGAATTCATGGCCTCCCGTTAGACGCCGTTTCAGACAGAGGCCCGCAATTCACGTCACAGTTTTGGAGGGAGTTCTGTCGCTTGATTGGTGCGTCCGTCAGTCTCTCTTCCGGGTTTCATCCCCAGTCTAACGGTCAAGCAGAGAGGGCCAATCAGACGATTGGTCGCATACTACGCAGCCTTTCTTTCAGAAACCCTGCGTCTTGGGCAGAACAGCTCCCCTGGGCAGAATACGCTCACAATTCGCTTCCTTCGTCTGCTACCGGGTTATCTCCGTTTCAGAGTAGTCTGGGTTACCAGCCTCCTCTGTTCTCATCCCAGCTTGCCGAGTCCAGCGTTCCTCCGCTCAAGCGTTTGTCCAACGTTGTGAGCGCACCTGGAGGAGGGTGAGGTCTGCACTTTGCCGTTACAGGGCACAGACGGTGAGAGCCGCCAATAAACGCAGGATTAAGAGTCCAAGGTATTGTTGCGGCCAGAGAGTGTGGCTTTCCACTCGCAACCTTCCTCTTACGACAGCTTCTCGTAAGTTGACTCCGCGGTTCATTGGTCCGTTCCTGTCTCCCAGGTCGTCAATCCTGTCGCTGTGCGACTGCTTCTTCCGCGACATCTTCGTCGCGTCCATCCTGTCTTCCATGTCTCCTGTGTTAAGCCCTTTCTTCGCACCCCCGTTCGTCTTCCCTCCCCTCCCGTCCTTGTCGAGAGCGCACCTATTTACAAGGTACATAAGATTATGGACATGCGTTCGGGACGGGGTCACCAATACCTAGTGGATTGGGAGGGTTACGGTCCTGAGGAGAGGAGTTGGGTTCCGTCTCGGGACGTGCTGGACCGTTCGCTCATCGATGATTTCCTCCGTTGCCGCCAGGATTCCTCCTCGAGTGCGCCAGGAGGCGCCGGTGAGTGGGGGGTACTGTCATGTTTGTCATTTATTGTCATGTCTTGTCCCTGTGCTCCCCATGCTATTCGTTTCCCTCTGCTGGTCTTGTTTGGTTCTTTCCCTCCTTCTATCCCTCTCTCTCCCCTCCTCTCACTCTCTCACTCTCTCTCTCTCTTCTCTCTGTCGTTCCGTTCCTGCTCCCAGCTGTTCCTATTCCCCTAATCATCATTTAGTCTTCCCACACCTGTTCCCGATCCTTTCCCCTGATTAGAGTCCCTATTTATTCCTTTGTGATCCGTTCCTGTCCCGTCGGTTCCTTGTATTGTATTCACCATGCCGTGATTGCGTTTCGCCCTGTCCTGTCGTGTTTTTGCCGTGATTGTGTATCACCCTGTCCTGTCGTGTTTTGTGCCTTCATCAGATGCTGCGTGTGAGCAGGTGTCTCAGTCGACTACGGCCTGCGCCTACCCGGGCGACCTGCAGTCTGTGGCCGCTTCTCCAGTTGTTTCCCCTCTACAAGTCTAGAGGAATTCTGTTATTCCGTTTTGGACTTTAATAAACTCCTGTCTCCCCCTCTTCTCTCTCCAGCGTTACGTGGATGGGGGAATCAGTGACAACCTTCCTCAGTCGGAGCTGAAGAACACCATCAGCATCTCTCCGTTCTCCGGCGAGAGCGACATCTGTCCCCGGGACACCTCCTTCAACTTCCACGAGCTGCGCTTCACCAAAACCTCCATCCAGATGAACCTGGACAATATGTACCGCCTCAGCAATGCCCTGTTCCCCCCAGAACCCAAGGTAGGTAGACCGCTATGACTGCTTACCAATGCGTTATGCATGGCCCTGGGAAGAGGTTTGTAGTCCTTATGTCGGCCCTATTCCCAAAGGTAGGATGGAGGATCAGGATGCTCCTTAGTCCAATTCATCAGATGGGTTGTTTATGACTACTTGTAAATAGAAGCCTTATGTATGGGTTTTGTGTTATGAAATCCTTATATAGGTACCCTTGAAATAGTTTAAACATTCTATACATTTCTGTAGGAGAGCGTAGTAGTCTGGTATGGGAGACTGGGCCCCTGACCTTCCACTATCCTATTCCCTGATTATATAACCCCAACTCCCCCATTTCACCCCTTACCCTGTCTCCTCTTTGGACTCCTATCCTTACCCCCCCCCCCATACTTCTTATCTGAACTTTGTCCTCCCCTGTTCCTCCCTAACTCCACAGTGATCAATACTGGCAGGACGTTATTGGCTTCTGTCCTTGTTGAATTACATTTCCTGTATTGCACATACTTCTTCACTGTCTGGATAATAACATGGGAGTCAACTTTTAGCGTCAGGTGAACTTTGCCCTCTTTGAGGTTGGTCTTTGTCTCTTGGTTCAGTTTTTGCCAAGATCTGCCACCGTCTTTTCCCTTCATGCCTGGAATGTTGTAACTGGAATTTGGGGATTATGCCAAATGCCACCGACAAAGCCATGTGCAGAGGCCCTACTTAGAAAAGGAAGTGTGTGTTTCACTTCACTCTGCCACCTTTGACATATTGTTTACACATGACATTCACAGACACACACACATAGAAGACTCCACCCTACCTTTTCCTTCACGTGTAATAGTGTTCAACCTACCCTGACTAAATTCACACATATGTCGTGCCACTGTGAAGTTATCTGTCCAGATACCTCTCTCCCTGTGGCTTTGTTGTTGTAGGAACACAGAATAAGGAGTAGCCAGAGGACAGAAAGAACTCTGCCACGTTGACCTTTAACCCCTAGTCAAACACTGTTGCACAGGAGGGTTCCGGCTGATATTAGTCATTCCCCTCTGTTTTATGTGGTTATAAACAGCTGTACTTGTTTAACACGGTTGTTAACTGTTAGCGATAACATGATTGCTAAATCAGTCAGCGGTAGTGATAGTTATAACTAATCACATAATGTGAGATCATGCTCTGTATCGTGTTTGGGTGGGTATATCTGAGTCCTAATGATCCTGTGATATGATTAGGAGTATGTCTTATATTTATTCAATCTACCTCTTGCATATGATCCCTTACCTCAATAGGTTTGATCTATGTGTTTTCTTTGACAGGTCATGGCAGAGATATGTCAGAGTGGCTACAAGGACGCCCTTCGCTTTCTTGAGGAGAACAGTGAGTATGACCATGTTGCCTTTCACAGTAGTAGTGGGCTGTGCTAAGATCATAAGCTACTGTGACATACAGTACATGCAGTGGGCATCAATGATGTACAGGGTTCAACATGAAGTATGGAGTTAACCTGCATTTATTTATGGGGTAATATTTTTATGCTGTGTTACAAAGATGATGAATGTATTCTTTATGATGTCAGATCTGCTAAAGCTGGAGTGTCCGACTGCCGGCCCCAGCCTATCAGAAGCCACACACACCTGCTGCTGCAAGCCCATCGCCACGGAAACCACTAAGGACTGGATGCTCCGCCGGCTCCGCCTCCTGAGGAAGCGGCACTGGTGGCTGGACGAGCAGATTGTTGACAACCTGCCAACCCAAATCAAAAAAGGTAGATGGGAGGTTAACCTAGACTCAGATGTTTTCTGCTCAAAGCTGTTAGAAACTGTTGTTATCTAGTTACAACACTGACATTAACATTGTGTTGTTATCATGCTCTTGTCAGTGACGTGTGGTTGTTGTATGTATCTGAAAGTCCTCTGAGGCTGTGCCCGTGTCAGCGAAGTGTGACATATTGTGTCTCTATGACTGTAGTGTTTTGTGAGGCGTGCCAGCAGAAGCCTGGTCTGTATGCTCAGGTGTCTGAGATGCTGCCGGTCAGAGTGGCCTCCTACATGCTCCTGCCCTGCACACTACCTGTGGTATCGGCCTACTCAGTGGGCAAGAGGTAAGTTTACATCCTATACCACTACTAGTGCTACCTACCACAAACTAACAAGCCCTCAATGAACTCAATGCAGTCACAGTAGCTCAAACAGCAACCAATGACAACAGTAATGCAAACAAATCAGCTTTCAAAAAGCCCAGAAATACCCTTTAGCATAACTATCCTTTAGCAGAACTAGCCTTTAGCAGAACTAGCCTTTAGCATACAGCAGCCAATACCTTCAAACTAGCCCTCACAGCAACCACTGACAACAAAGTAGTCTTTAAAGTAGTCATTAGCCCACCACAGCAAACAAATAACACTGTGAACACAAACGAACTAGGAATACAAACAGGTTTCCTACTAAACACAATACATTTGAATGTGCTGCACAGGGACTCCACCTCCCCCCCACCCACACACACACTTGGTGGTACATCACAGTACATTGACTCTTCTTGTCCCTCTCCTGTACTCCAGGTTTGTGGAGTGGATCCCAGAGGTGCCTGCAGATATGCGTTGGCTAGCTGGGGTGGCTGGGGATGTAGCTGGGAGCGTGTACAGACAGACTCGGAGAGGAGTACCAGCAGACATAACCAGGTGAGAGACGTGGAGTTTCTACTACTGGGTTATATTATGGATGGATGGAGTGTATGTGTAGATTTGGATGTATGTCATACAGTATGAATAAAGGCTAATGGCCTTGTGTGTTTTTCTTTTTGCAGTGATGGTTCCCTGAGGAATTGCATGAGCCTGCCCCTACCCCTGGACAGTGACGGACCCAGGGAGAGAGACTGTCACCTCTCCGGGTTCGCTCTCTCTGCTCTTGACCTCCAAAGTCAATACTGGAACATCCCCACCGCCCCCTCTTCCCGCCGCCCCCTCATGCCCAGCCCCTCCCCACGACAGATCTGCTTCTTTGTTGGCTCGCAGGACGAGACTGACTGACAGTCTCATCCACCAATGAGAGGACACTTTGACTTTGTTTTAAAAGATGATAGGACAGTCCAGCTCAAGATCCCTCCCACAGGTCCTGTCTATAGGCTATAGGAACTGGGATGGACAAATGATGCTCATGTGATTGAATAGCTTTGGGATCCAGGACTGTTGCTATAGACACACTAATCATGTCTTTTGATCAGTCTAACAATCATATTTTATTCTACAGTACACATTGTAGAACAATTTACCAGCTCACCACCAAAGGCCTCTGCAAGTGAATTCTTTTTTGAAATGATACATTTTATAAATAACTATGTCTAGTTTTTCCAGATTACTTGTTGTCACTACAACTATACCTACCTACTTACAGTACCTACCTACCAGAGGACGCTGGTGGAAGGAGCTATAGGATGACTGGCTCATGGCTGGAATAGGATAAATGGAACGGTATCAACCACATCAAACAGCGGCGGCAGGTAGCCTAGTGGTTAGAATGTTGGGCCAGTAACCGAAAGGTTGCTGGATTGAATCCCTGAGCTGACAAGGTCAAAATCTGTCGTTCTGCCCCTGAAAAAGGCAGTTAACCCACTGTTCCCCGGTAGGCTGTCATTGTAAATAATAATATTTTCTTAACTGACTTTCCTAGTTAAAATAAAAAACATATGGAAACCAGATGTTTGACTCTGTTCCATTAATTCCATTCCAGCCAATACAATGAGCCTGTCCTCCTATATCTCCTCCCACCAGCCTCCTCTGCGACCTACCTACAGTACACAGGAGGTTGGTAGCACCTTAATTGGGGGGATGGGCTCGTGGTAATGGCGGTAGTGGAATGGTTCCCATGGTTCCCATGTGTTTTCTGTTCCAGACGTTATTATGAGCTGTCCTCCCCTCAGCAGCCTCCTTTGCAACAGTACCTACCTACGTGTGTTCAATTAAATGTAGTATTCATTCCTAATGGACTGTTGACCTGAGTTGACGTTGACTTCCTTGACTATGAGCTGTGCGTTTTCCTGACTACTATTAGACAGGACCCTTGAACTGAACTATGAACTACTGTGATGAGCTGTGATGTCAAGAAATTTGAATCACAATGTTCTTGAAAGTTCCTTTCAGAACTTCTCTCAATGTTGACCGTTGCTTTTGCACAATAACTTGAGTTGCATAGGATTCACAATTTGTATATGGCATCACAAATGGGTCAATTTCATGAAACCAGTTTAAAAATGTATGTAGAAAACTGAGTTAAAAAAACCATGACGCATCTGCAAAATCAACTATCATTCAGAGGACTAAGATGTCTAGTTTTTTGGAAAGTGTCTTATTTTAAATACATTTGACATTTTTGCCAGAATTTTGTATTTTTTTTACCCCAAATTCTCTTTACTGAAATGCTTTCGGATTAAATTCTCAAGTCATTTTATATATGTTTTTTATTTAGGACAACCTAATTTCATATGAATAAGACACAAAATATGATGCTGTAATTTGTCCATAAATCATACAGATGGTATACTAGTTGACTATAATAATATTTATAATTAAATGCTTCAGAGTTCAAGTAACCGAAACATCTCAACATCAACTGTTCAGAGGAGACTGCATGAATCAGGCCTTCGTGGTTGAATTGCTGCAAAGAAATCACTACTAAAGGACACAAATAATAAGAAGAGACTTGCTTGGGCCAAGAAACACGAGCAATGGACATTAGACCGGTGGAAATCTGTCCTTTGGTCTGATGAGTACAAATGAGACATTTTTGGTTCCAATCCCGTGTTTATGTGAGACGTAGAGTAGGTGAATAGATGATCTCTGCATGTGTGGTTCCCACCGTGAAGCATGGAGGAGGAGGTGTGATGGTGTGGGGGTGCTTTGCTGGTGCCACTCTGTGATTTATTTAAAATTCAAGGCACATTTAACCAGTATTGCTACCACAGAATTCTGCAGCTATACGCCATCCCATCTGGTTCACACTTAGTGGGACTATCATTTGATTTTCAACAGGACAATGACCCAAAACACACCTCCAGGCTGTATAAGGGCTATTTGACCAAGAAGGAGAGTGAATGAGTTCTGCATCAGATGACCTGGCCTCCACAATCACCCAACCTCAACCCAATTGAGATGGTTTGGTATGAGTTGGACCGCAAAGTGAAGTAAAAGCAGCCATCAAGTGCTTAGCATATGTATGAACTCCTTCAAGACTGTTGGAAAAGCATTCCAGGTGACAACCTCATGAAGCTGGTTGAGAGAATGCCAAGAGTGTGCAAAGCTGTCATCAAGGCAAAGGGTGGCTACATTGAAGAATCAAATATAAAATCTATTTAGATTTAACAATTTTTTGGTTACTACATGATTCCATATGTGTTAATTGATTGTTTTGATGTCTTCGCTATTATTGTACAATGAAGAATATAGCACAAATAAAGAAAAACCCTTGAATGAGTAGGTGTGTCCAAACCTTTGACTGGTACTGTATGTGTTACACTGAAAACCTCTGCCTACTTGTTCCTTTTGTCAATTATTGTTGTTATTGCACAGTTGGCCCTTATCTTAATAACACAAAGCACAACAAAAAATGTTATGATGTGTAAGGCGTCTAGGTGTAGCAGGTAAGGCGGAGTCAGGTGCAGGACACAGAGATGAGTAATTCACGTAACTTTACTCAAAACGACAAATATTCCAAGAAGGAAAATAATCAAGTTCACAAATACAGACCAACTTACAACGAACAAACACGCACAAAACCATGGGGGAACCAGCGGGTTAAATAAGGAAATATATAATTATGGGAATAGAAACCAGGTGTGTACATTCGTAAATCGTGACATTCTGTGTTTAATAATAATATAATAATATATGCCATTTAGCAGACGCTTTTATCCAAAGCGACTTACAGTCATGTGTGCATACATTCTACGTATGTTTAAATATACTGTAACTGTTAAAATCCTATTGTGGTGCCTCATCATTATGGAAACTGTGTATACGTGTTTTAAATATTGCCGCAGTATGTACTGTATATTGTTGTACTTTCTTTGTGCAAGTGAAAACTGAAAACATTGGGTCAATTGCAACCAACATTGAGCACCGGCTCAACATGAGGTGATCTCTCATTAAACCAACTATGGGCCGGTTTCACAGACAAGGCTTAAGCCTAGTTAGTCCAAGACTAAAATGCCTGTTTGAGCTGTCTTAACTCAAAGCGATTTGCACAGATTTATCTTAAAATAGTCGTAGATTTAGCCTGTTCTGGATTAAACAAAGCCGATTGCAAGATGGAGGCATGTTTAACTTCTGCTTAGTACCTTTTCTGAGGGAACATAGACTATTTGGAATATCTAACTGTAGACCAACATGCACTACAGAGGCCAGCCAGATGAGGATTTGTGGATAGGAGTAATCCATTAAATTACTTTGATGAAATAGCTTTTTGAGACCGCCTTCGTATGTACAAAGAACATGCATTGGAGATAATATCTTTGCTTGAGCCTAGACTTTCCTTTCTGTCTCAAAGAGGAAGGCCTTTTCCCAATTCTCTCCAAGTTCTGATCACTTTGGGGTTTCTGGCATCTGGAATATTTCATTGTGAAACTGGTGATTTGTGTGGTGCCAGTGAAGCAACTGTGTGTAGAATAGTTCAAAGTCTGCAGGGCCATTTGTGAACTGAGGAGTCTTTACATCAAGTTTCCTGATACTACTGGCCAAGCCAACTATAATGTGCTATTCTATGAATATGGGCACTTCCCAGGAGTGATTGACTGTATACATGGATGTCATGTTCCCATCAAGTGTCCATCAACTCTTAATGCTGACTGAGGAGTACAGGAACCATAAGAACTGGTTTTCCATCACTGTTCAGGGTGTATGCACTCCTAATTTAGAGTTTCTAAACACTGTTGCCCGTTGGAAAGGCGCAACTCATAATTCAAGGATTTTTCTCAACTCTTCATTGTGTGCTCAGTTTCAGAGAGGACAACATAGTGGACATACTACCTGGTGACAGTGGATATGGTAACTTTTCATTCACACCATACATATATCCCACAGCAGGTGAGCAGCAAAGATTACAACAGAGCTCATATCTGTTGTATGTTTGGAGTATGGAACTTCGTTTCAAGTGTTGGGGTAGGTTCCTTGTTTGTTGTCAAATATTTGCTTATTGGTGAAATCAGCAATCAGAAAATATCTTCAAGTAAATCAATCAAAAACCCTTATTAATGCAATTGCAGACAGAAGTTGACAACGGAAACATAGCACGCATGTTTCCGAGTAAGTTCTGCAAAATAGGAAAGGTTCCAAGTTGCTTTAATATGCTTGCAGTCAACCCCTAGTGATGTAACTGCCTACATCAAGGCCTTCTACTCATGAGACCAAGCCCATGCATATACAGTTATACAACCTTGCAGGAGAGACAATAGTTCCAGTGTTTTCTAAGGGCTCAGCAGTCATTTTCCACTCCCCAAGTTGCTTTATAGTGGTATTTCTGACTTGTCTCTTATCTCTTTCACTCCCCTGCAGGGTTCTGTGTCTATGAATCTCTTTTAGAAGCGAAATAAACGTACCTATTTAGGCAAGGTGCTGGCTAGCGGAATAGAACACTTAAAAAAATATATAGGAGAGCCGCACACTTTAGGAGCCCAGATGCAAAAATGTTTATGTCCAACGTTTCGACAGACAAGCTGTCTTCATCAGGGTATAATGACAAACACTGCAGGGTGACTAATTTATATAGTGTCAAAAGACACACACACACAGGTGTCTGTAATCATGGCCACGTATTGCCTGATATCATTGGCTAATTCTCATATATTAAAATAGCATACTAAAAACATAAATGGAGAGCGTACGATAATAGATATAATTTGGCTACATAAGCCTACAAACATTTATAATAGCAAAATCACAATAATCACAAGAATGGCTTCAGATCAAACTCTACGTTGAGACTGAAGGGAGCAAGGTCTTTAAATTAAAGATCCAGGCAGCCTCTTGTTTTAACAATAAATTGTCGAGGTCACCCCCTCTCCTAGGGAGGGTGACATGTTCAATGCCAATGGTTCTGTAGCTCAGTTGGTAGAGCATGGAGCTTGTAACGCCAGGGTAGTGGGTTCGATCCCCGCAACCACCCATACGTAGAATGTATGCACACATGACTGTAAGTCGCTTTGGATAAAAGCGTCTGCTAAATGGCATATATTATTATTATTATTATTATAACGTAGAGACGAAATCGAGTACTGAGTAAGTCGAGTTTTTGCACCTAAATGTGCTATGACACTCCGAGATTCGTACTTTTAATTCGCGCTTTGTTTTACCCACAAACTTTTTACCACAAGGCCACGTTCTAAGATAAATAGCTGCCTTAGTGGAGCACGTGATAACACCTTTGATTGGGATATGTTTCCCTGTTTGGGGGTGTTTGAAGGATCTACATTTATAAGTGCCATTGCATTGAGCACAGCCATTACATTTGTAGTTTCCATCTAGTTGGGGATCAAATAGACGTTGTTCAGAGATATCTTGGGGTGGTAAATCAGAGGTTCCGAGGTTTCTTCCCTGCGAGAATACGACCAAGGGAAGGTCCAAAAACATATTACCGATACTTTTCATCGGATCTTAGAATGTGCCAATGTTTGTGAACGATTCCCTTAGTTTGTTCAGAGCACTTTGAATAGCAGGCAGTTAGAAAGCAAGAATGCTTATCTTTGTTTTGTTCTGAAGTTTCTGAATGGCAGCATCAATCTGACCATTTTTGTACCCCCTCTCCTTCAATTGTCTTTGCGTCTCAGCCATATTTCTGTCGAAATCTGATTGTTTTTTACAAATTATTTTGATTCGACAGATTTGGCTGTAGGGCAAACTGTTTTTCAAGGGAAGTGGGTGACAACTGTCAGCCCTCAACAAACTGTTACGATCAGTAGGTTTCCTGTAAAGATCAGTGTATAGAACATTATCTTCACACAAGATCAGAAGATCAAGAAAACTGATTTGACGTGTATCAGATTGCATAGTACATTTACATTTACATTTAAGTCATTTAGCAGACGCTCTTATCCAGAGCGACTTACAAATTGGTGCATTCACCTTATGACATCCAGTGGGACAGTCACTTAACAATAGTGCATCTAAAACTTAGGGGGGGTGGGGTGAGAGGGATTACTTAACCTATCCTAGGTATTCCTTAAAGAGGTGGGGTTTCAGGTGTCTCCGGAAGGTGGTGATTGACTCCGCTGTCCTGGCGTCGTGAGGGAGTTTGTTCCACCATTGGGGGGCCAGGGCAGCGAACAGTTTTGACTGGGCTGAGCGGGAGCTGTACTTCCTCAGTGGTAGGGAGGCGAGCAGGCCAGAGGTGGATGAACGCAGTGCCCTTGTTTGGGTGTAGGGCCTGATCAGAGCCTGGAGGTACTGAGGTGCCGTTCCCCTCACAGCTCCGTAGGCAAGCACCATGGTCTTGTAGCGGATGCGAGCTTCAACTGGAAGCCAGTGGAGAGAACGGAGGAGCGGGGTGACGTGAGAGAACTTGGGAAGGTTGAACACCAGACGGGCTGCGGCGTTCTGGATGAGTTGAAGGGGTTTAATGGCACAGGCAGGGAGCCCAGCCAACAGCGAGTTGCAGTAATCCAGGCGGGAGATGACAAGTGCCTGGATTAGGACCTGCGCCGCTTCCTGTGTGAGGCAGGGTCGTACTCTGCGGATGTTGTAGAGCATGAACCTACAGGAACGGGCCACCGCCTTGATGTTAGTAGATCTCAGATGCTCAGAACAGGAGTTAAGAAAAGCATGGAATGCCTGGAGCTGTTTTGCATCACCCCTCCACAGAACAAAAATATTGTTTCCAAATAATGATGTTAGGCAAGAAAACATTTTTGAGAGGATTGAAAATAGACTATTTCTCCATGTAACCCACATACAAATAAGCATAGTTATGAGCCTTGGGGGATCCCATAGCAGTACCCTTTGTTTGAATAAAGAAATCATTTAGAAACATTAAGTAGTTGTGTGTGAGTACTATTTCAGCCAATGTTACCATGCATGCACTGGAAGGTAGTTCATTAGGGTCAAGTTGCAGAGGAAAATGTTCCATAACTTCAATACCGCCCTTGTGTGGAATATTTGTGTATAACGACTCAACATCAAAAGTAACTAACAAGGTATTCTCAGGGAGAGGATCAAGAGATTCAATGATAGAGATCATACTGCTGGTGTCCTTTACAAAGGAGGGGAGCTGTTCTGCGAGTGGTCTAATAAAAAAGTCAACAAAGGTTGATAGAGGTGCCATTACCGCATCAATGCCTGCTACAATAGGGCGCCCTGGAGGTTTTGTAACATTCTTCTGTAATTATGGCAGAACCGTCCTGTGGTCTCTCTTCTCCTAATAGGTTGTGTTTCACTACCTCTCTTTATAAAGTATAAAAACCCACATTCAAGGCCTCCCGGGTGGAGCAGTGGTCTAAGGCACTGTGCCACCAGAGATTCTGGGTTCGAGCCCAGGCTATGTCGCAGCCGGCTGCGACTGGGAGGCCCATAGGGAGGGTTTGGCAGGCAGGGATATCCTTGTCTCATCGTGCACTAGTGACTCCTGTGGCGGGCTGGGTGCAGTGCATGCTGACCAGGTTGCTAGGCGTACGGTGTTTCCTCCGACACATTGGTGTGGCTGGCTTCCGGGTTGGGTGTGTGTTGTGTCAAGAAGCAGTGCGGCTTGGATTGGTTGTGTTTTGGAGGATGCATGGCTCTCGACCTTCGCCTCTCCCGAGTCCGTACGGGAGTTGCAGCGATGAGACAAGACAGTAACTACTACCAATTGGATACCACGAAATTAGGGACACATTCAAACCTCGGCTCAACCTGACTCCCGAACAGCTCAGTGGTTATAGAACCTGAGTGTGAAATGATGTCTCCTTCTGCTCGTTGGCTACAGCCTTCTTCTTCATCTTTCTTTCCGGCCATTTGGTCTGGGCACTCTGCTTCTGTCCTTTGGCTCGAAACCTTCTTCCTCCTTCAGATGTTCACGGGGCCCTGCTCTCCCTCCAGTCACTCATCCATGGCTTCCACTCTGGGAGAGTCTTGCAGTGGGAGAGATGATGCCAGCCGGACCTCTCCGCTACCTGGATTGCAATCGGTGTTGCCATGGTTACCTGGAAGGGTCCCATCCATCTTGGTTGGTTCCATTTTCATTTATGGACTCATAGTTTCACCCAGACTTCCATGCAGATGGTCAGAGCATCTGGATCCTCACCTGGGAGGATCCATGTTCTGCTACTTTCCTAGTGTGAGACTGGAGAAAACTGACAATAGAAGTTAGTTCTTTCATGTACTCAATGTGATCACACTGTGCCTCAGTTATGTCTGTCGGACAGTCATAGGTCTCACTCCTGGGGTGTTCATTGGTCGTCTTGTTAACATCTCGTAAGGTGTACACCCAATACCTTTGTTAAGGCTGGTGCGCATTTTCATGAGGACAAGGGGCAATCCCTCTACCCATGTCATTCCTGTGGAATGGCAGTTTGGCAAGGGAGCCTTTCAGGGTCTGATTCACCCTCTCAGTAACTCCCGTTACTCCGCGGGTGATAGATGGACACAAACTTCTGGTCAACACCCATCATTTTGGCCATTTGGGCAACCACATCTCCTATGAGATGGGTCCCATTGTCTGCAGACAAAACCTCAGGCACTTTGAACCTGACTATAATTTCTCTGACTAGCAATTTTGCAACTGTTCGTGCATCGCAGTTGGTGGTGGGAAATGCTTCCACCCACCTGTTAACCCTGTCAATTATCACCAGGCAGCATCTCTTTCTTTCTTTTTGCTCTACCATGTCTATGAAATCCATAGCAAGGTGGATAAAAGATCATTTTGGAGTGGGGAATTTCCCTGGTTGCAGTGGAGTTCCCTTGTCTATATTATATAATAAATAATAAATATGTTTCGCAACGATAAATTAACTGTTTTACATGCTGATTCAAATTTGTGCAAGGAGGGAAATAAGAAATCAAATCAAATCAAATTGTATTTGTCACATACACATGGTTAGCAGATGTTAATGCGAGTGTAGCGAAATGCTTGTGCTTCTAGTTCCGACAATGCAGTGATAACCAACAAGTAATCTAACTAACAATTCCAAAACTACTGTCTTATACACAGTGTAAGGGGATAAGGAATATGTACATAAGGATATATGAATGAGTGATGGTACAGAGCAGCATACAGTAGATGGTATCGAGTACAGTATATACATATGAGATGAGTGTGTAGACAAAGTAAACAAAGTGGCATAGTTAAAGTGGCTAGTGATACATGTATTACATAAGGATGCAGTCGATGATGTAGAGTACAGTATATACATATGCATATGAGATGAATAATGTAGGGTAAGTAACATTATATAAGGTAGCATTGTTTAAAGTGGCTAGTGATATATTTACATAATTTCCCATCAATTCCCATTATTAAAGTGGCTGGAGTTGGGTCAGTGTCAATGACAGTGTGTTGGCAGCAGCCACTCAATGTTAGTGGTGGCTGTTTAACAGTCTGATGGCCTTGAGATAGAAGCTGTTTTTCAGTCTCTCGGTCCCATCTTTGATGCACCTGTACTGACCTCGCCTTCTGGATGATAGTGGGGTGAACAGGCAGTGGTTCGGGTGGTTGATGTCCTTGATGATCTTTATGGCCTTCCTGTAACATCGGGTGGTGTAGGTGTCCTGGAGGGCAGGTAGTTTGCCCCCGGTGATGCGTTGTGCAGTCCTCACTACCCTCTGGAGAGCCTTACGGTTGAGGGTGGAGCAGTTGCCGTACCAGGCGGTGATACAGCCCGCCAGGATGCTCTCGATTGTGCATCTGTAGAAGTTTGTGAGTGCTTTTGGTGCCAAGCCGAATTTCTTCAGCCTCCTGAGGTTGAAGAGGCGCTGCTGCGCCTTCTTCACGACGCTGTCAGTGTGAGTGGACCAATTCAGTTTGTCTGTGATGTGTATGCCGAGGAATTTAAAACTAGCTACCCTCTCCACTACTGTTCCATCGATGTGGATAGGGGGGTGTTCCCTCTGCTGTTTCCTGAAGTCCACAATCATCTCCTTAGTTTTGTTGACGTTGAGTGTGAGGTTATTTTCCTGACACCACATTCCGAGGGCCCTCACCTCCTCCCTGTAGGCCGTCTCGTCGTTGTTGGTAATCAAGCCTACCACTGTTGTGTCGTCCGCAAACTTGATGATTGAGTTGGAGGCGTGCGTGGCAAGCAGTTGTGGGTGAACAGGGAGTACAGAGCTGTTGGTGTTCTGATTTCCCATCGGCCATGGCTGTCCTCTGTCATTAACTTGTCCTCCTTGTCCATAGGGCATAGGTGGCCCCTGGGGAGCATTTTCAGCTCCGGGCGAGTGGTACTGTGGCTGAGGAGCATATTGTTGCCATGTTGCCATATTTTCCTCATCCTCTGCAAGGCCCAACGTTTCCTCTGCCCCTGTTGTAACCTCTTCCTCTTCCATTTCCCCCACACTGCAAACTCACATGCCCCAACTGCCCACAGGTCCAGCATTGTTCTAGTCACCTCTTCCTCTTCCATTTCCCCCACACTGCAAACTCACATGCCCAAACTGCCCACAGGTCCAGCATTGAGTGTTGTTCCAGTCACGAGGGGCTCTGGCGGGCCCACCTCCTCTTCCAGTTCTATCTCCCTCTGGAATTGTCTTACCATATCAGTGGCTTGTCTGACCTCCTCTTTTAGCTTTTTACTTTTGTCCACATCATCTGTGTCCATTGTCTCTTTAATCTTATCAGCAATTAGCACCTGCAGATCTTCTTTCAACTTTCTCTTCTCTTTTCACAGTGTATACAACTTATCGTTTTCCAATCTTCCTTCTTCTCTCTTCATTTCTTCCATTTCTCTCTGGTCTCTGAATAGGTCAACCATGGATGGTAACACTGTTCTTTTACTTCTTTAATTGTTAGTTTGTTTTCTACAGATGGCCATATGTCTAGGGTCTGCCAGTATGTTTCTTTTTGTGGAGTGAGTTGGGGTGTCGAAGGATACTCCCTCCAGGAACTGTGCCTCCTTTTCCTCCATCCAATTCTATTGTTCTCATGCCGCTTGTTGCTGCTGTTGTGTCATTCACCTCCTTCATCAGAGTGCCCGTGAGGACAGTTGTGGTTGCTTCTCCATTTTCTTCTGTCAGTGGTGTGAGAGGGTAGATCTGTGTACAGTCACCCGGGGTGTCCTCTGGGTTGAGTCTCATACGGCGGTGGGGAGTATTCCTGTTCTGCCTCTGTCCTGACTCATGTCTTTCCTCCGGCACTCTATTGTTCTCTCCAGCTTTACTTTGGTCGCGGTAGCCTTGTTCAGAAAGATCTGTCTTTTCAGCATCATCATTCGTATCACAGTTTCTGATACGATGGCACTCTTCTTCGTTACTTTCTTTTTGTCCATTTTTCTTGTCTGAATGATCTCCTTGACTAAAATCCAACCCAGTCTTGTACAGGCTTCCTTGCTCCTATCTCCTCATTCTGGTTCCACTGTGCCATGGTGCTCTGGCTTTTTATTTAGCTAGTCTGCGTGTAATGTATTGTTTAATTCTTATAGGGTTATCCTAAAGTGGGCGTAATATGTAGCAGTATGCCTATATAAATTATTCTCTATCTCCTTTTAGTGTGTGTTAAACAACAGTGGATGATACTGTAATCCTATTTGTACTCTCACTTAATCCAGGCTATAAGTAAATGGTTCTACTCAACGCAAATATATTTCACACATGGTCCTCACAGAGACAACCGCATGATATACTTCAATTCCTAATATTATATCTTAAGGGTGCAGAGTAACAGTAATATGTTATACACCAGTGTCCCCTGGTGATAGCGTCACAAAGTAATTTTCAATGAAAATCTCTACAGAACACAACTTCCTTGTAATAATTTTACTGGTATACTAAGGGTTGTACATTTTCTATGGTAGAAAAAAGTCACTAACAAATATGTTCAACCTTCTATTCAAATAACTTCTGTCCTACTCCTAACTTTTTATTCCACCATTGGGCCATTACCCAATAAACCCCACCATAATCCACAGACAAACAAACAAATGAAACATACAAGGCACTATTCATAAACAGCTCATTCACTGGGTAATTTTCACAAACAGCTCATTCACTGGGTAATTTTCACAGAATTACCTCTACAAAAATAAACCACAATCCCATAGGTCAAGGTGGCCTGGGTAATTCTCGTTGACTTACCCCTACAAAATAAAAAATAACTAGTATCCAGAGCGGAGGGGCAAGGGGAGTTATTATCCATATAGAAGGACGTAGCTCTTTATGCTATGGAAAGAAGGAAGGCTATAAAAACAGAGGTCCAGGGCAGGAGAAGTCAGTCGTTCCATGGAATTGCTCGGCTCTGTTACTTTGTGTTACTCTGTAATAAAGTCTAAACTTTTACAAGTTATATGTTCCGGTATCGGTGCAAATATTTGACTTAATATTTCCACAACTTCAGTTAAGATCAAATTCTTATTTACAATGACGGCCTACACGGGCCAAACCCGGACGACGCTGGGCCAATTGTGTGCCGCCCTATAGGAGTCCCAATCATGGCCGGTTGTGATACAGCCTGGATTCGGCCCAGGGTGTCTGTAGTGACACCTCCAGCACTGAGATGCAGTGCCTTAGACCGCTGACCACTCAGGTGCTCTAACACAGGGGTTCCCAAACGTTTTCCCTGAGGGCCCTCCTTCCAGCATTGGGGAACATCCCGCGCGCACCACATCTATTTCTATGGGCACAAGCACTGTTCATGACAAGCTGTTCACAACTCTCCTGCTGGTGGAGAGAATTTTACAGATTTATTTCCTGAAATTATACACATTTTGTCATGGGGTGAAAATAACATTTAGCAGTTTTAAAGCATTTTTTTTGCAATTCTATCATTTTGCCATGTCTAATGTAATATTTGAGTGACAAAAAAACTGGTATCTGACATGGGCTAGTTGAAGTTATGCAATGACTAACATGACAAGAATAACTTATGATGCACTAACCAATTTCGAAATTGCACCTTGTGCATTCTACAACTTTAAACTAGGGGGCGCGCCCCACCGTTTGGAAACCACTGCTCTAACAGACGCAATAATGGGACAAATACAATGACGACATGTCTATCCAAGTCTATGGTTCCTTCCAGAAATCTCCCATAATGCACCGCCAGTATGCTCCGGTACTACCCGGTAGTTCCGTACAGGTTCTTATTTACCTCATGCGATTCACGCATAACGTTAAAGATGGAGCAGCCAAACACGGAATCTAACACAAACGTTATGAATGGCGAGGAGGAACATTTCAATACCTTCCTGTCTTTGCACTCCGCTGCACTACAGTCCTCAAGAATCCCTTCGCTGTATTGGAAGAGCTTGTACTACAAACTTATCAACGAGGTCGGTAGCGTAATGGCTGAAGCGAGATGTAGCCCTTGATCATGACTCTGTTCAATTACATTACGCGTAACGTTAAGTCATTGGACGAAGGGGAGATATTTGTTAAGATCCTGGGCGCTCGGTCTGAACACATGCAAAGCTTGAGGTACGGTTTTGCAAACATAAGGATCGTTGAAATCAGTGAGAAAGAATTGTCAAAAAACAAAAGGTTAGATAAATTGATATACACGTTTTATGGCCGTGTAGGAACAGTAACCCCTACATTTTACCGCGCGTTTATTTACGGAAAACAAGACAAAAGGAGACCGACCACCTGTGGTAATTAGCTATGTAGCATCTATACAAACACTATCTATACAAAAGTATGTGGACACCCCTTCAAATTAGTGGATTCGGCTGTTTCAGTCACACCAGTTGCTGACAGATGTATACAATCGAGCACATAGCCATACAATCTCCATAGACTAACATTGGTAGTAGAATGGCTTTACTGAGTCACTCAGTGACTTTCAATATGGCGCCGTCATAGGATGCCACCGTTCCAACAACTCAGTCAAATTTCTGCCTTGTAAGAGTTTGGCGGATGCCAGGAGAATGCTACCTTTCCGAATGCATAGTGCCAACTGTGGCGTTTGGTGGAGTAGGAATAATGGTCTGGTGCTGTTTTTCATGGATTGGGTTTAGGCCCCTTAGTTCCAGTGAAGGGAAATCTCAATGCTACAGCCATCAATGACTTTCTGTGCATCCAACTTTTTTGGGGCAAGACCTTCACTGTTTCAGCATGACAATGCCCATGTGCACAAACGGTGGTCCATACAGAAATGGTTTGTGGAGATTGCCGTGGAAGAACTTGCCTGGCCTGCACAGAACCCTGACCTCAACCCCATCGAACACTTTTGGGATGAATTGAAATGCCAACTGTGAGCCAGGCCTGATCGCCCAACATCAACTCCATATTAATGCCCATGATTTTGAAATGAGATATGCGATGAGCAGGTGGCCACATACTTTTGCTCATGTAGTGTATGTGTAAAAGTAACTCAGGAAGTGTCGTTTCCTATGGCTGTATGGATCCATGGTTATATGGATCTGTGCAAAACTGCTACAGTAATTGTTTCTTAAATAGTTTATGTTGATTCTTTCTCGCTGATGAAAGAGAAGGGCCATATGTTTCAAAGCCATACCGAAAGTGATCATTATTGGTGTTTCTAAAAGATGTGTATGATACAATTGAAAACCCTTGATGACAGGACAGGGGCTGCTGTATTGAACCCACTGCACAGCCATCTTGATACTTGATATGTTTTGGAAGCTATAGAAATGCATTTATTAAGATTTACATGAGTTAATTCTATTACAGGCACCTTAATGAACCATTTTAATTTATATTATGTGAGCTAAATGTTCTGTGCATGCTGTTGTATACACAATTAGGCTAGCCAGACAACCATAAAGCCCATCTAAATCTGCCCTTGCTCTTCGGATCTAGGTGTACGATGCAGGAGAAGTGTTTGGCGTCATGCAGGTAGAACAGGACGATGAAGAGGAAGAGGGAAAGAAGGCTTATCCTAGTGTAGAGATTAGGAGTAAAGTGGTTGTGACCAGGGGGACTGGCATGCAAGCCTCGGACCCCACCAGGTGAGGGCGCTGTAGTCATAATAAATAATAATAAATATCTCATGCAAGTCACCAGTGCACGTCACCTCACTTTTTCATGGAGATCTATCGTTTTTCTTTATTTTCTCAAGGTCAAGTGCAGTGTTTTCATAAGTAGGTGTAAAACTACAGATAGTATTATATAAAGTGGGTACACTTATTCTCTTACGCTTTGGTGGGCCTACCCATTTTTTGAAGACATCCCACATACTAGCATTTCACCTCTGTCTACATCTCTTCTATTCTTTGTCTGTCCTGCCTCATCACTTCCCTATTCTGTATCTCTTTTACCTCATATCCTCTAATTCCTACATCCTCCAGTATCTTCCTGGTTGACCATGCATGGACATACCGTGTGGAGAGCTCTAGGCAGCAGCTGGAGCAGATCCCTGGACTCCTACCCAGGATGGCTTCCCTCATGGGGGTGGACTTCCACGGAGAGGCCCCTGACCCAGACGTTGTGGAGCTGGTGCTGGAACAAATGTGGAAGTACAACCAGACCTACCAGCTGGCCCAGGGGGTATGAGCACATAATTTCTCTTTTTCACGCACACTATTTATTTCTCTCGCTCTCTAACCCCCCCCCCGCCACCCTCTCTCCTGTGTGTGTCCAGTCAGCAGAGGAAAAAGTGCCCGTCTGGTACATCATGGATGAGTTTGGCTCCCAGGTGCAGCACTCTGACCAGCCTAGCTGTTGCATGGCCCCCTTCTTCTACACACAGGGCCAGCTGGCCTACACTGTGCTCTGGCCTCTCGCAGACCTGCAGGAGGGAGGTATAGACATTCATGTGCATATACACACAACGCACACATTCACAGCGGAGGGTTCTGAGTCTTGATGAATCCCGAGAACAAAATGACAAAAACACTTCAATTCAAGGTTTTCTAAATGATGAGCCATGACGAGTTGTACACATGCAGCATACAAACTTCCAACACACATGGATCTCAATCACCGCTTGATCTACATTAGAGAGAGGGACGTTTCCTCAACCTGTAGAATCCATGCAATACTCATCATAATGTGATTATGACAGAAGGAAACTAGTGAAAAAAAATAATAACCGCAACATCCAAGAATTTCGTAGATTTTACTAAGTTACAGTTCATATAAGGAAATCAATTGAAATAATTTCATTTGGGCCTAATCTATTTATTTCACATGACTGAGAATACAGATATGCATCTGTTGGTGACAAACGTTGAAAAAAAAGTAGGGGTGTGGATCAGAAAACAGTCGGTATCTGATGTGACCACAATTTTTCTCATGCAGCGCAAGACATCTCCTTTGCATAGTTGATCAGGCTGTTGATTGTGGCCTGTGGAATGTTGTCCCACTCCTCTTCAATGGATGTGCGAAATTGGTGGGAACTAAAACACTCTGTCGATCCATAGCATCCCAAACATGCTCAATGGGTGACATAAAAATGACGTGGCTGGAAACAGAATAACATGGCTATATATAGGGAGTACCAAGTCAATGTGCACGGGTATGAGGCAATTGAGCTAGCAATGTGCTGTACTTGTAGGTAGGAGTAAAGTAACTAGGCAACAGAATAGATAAGACTGTGCCAGCAGTGTGTGTGTGTCCAGTATGCATGTTATGTGTGTGTTGTGGTGAGTGTGTTGTGCCGTGAGAAAGTATTCACGCCCCTTGACTTTTTCTGTATTTTGTTGTTACAACCTGAACATTAAAGTTCTTAAATTGATATTGAGTCTCAGACATACACACAATACCCCATCATTTCCATGTGGAATTATGTTTTTCCTTTTCTTTTTTATAATAAAATGAAAAGCAGAGATGTCAGTCCCTTTTGTTATGGCCTAAATAAATTCAGGAGTACAACATCGCTTAACAAGTCACACAGTAAGTTGCATGGATTCAAAGCATTACAGCATTAGTTATTCATTACACTTCAGATGGTGTATCAGTACACCCAGTCACTAAAAATATGCATGTGTCCTTCCTAACTTATTTGCTGGAGAGGAAAGAAACTGCTCAGGGTTGTCACCATATGGCCAATGGTGACTTTAAAACTTAGTTTAATGGCTGTGATAGGAGAATTCAGGATGGATCAACAGCATTGAAGTTACTCCACATTATTTACCTAAATGACAGAGTGAAAAGAAGGAAGTCTGTACATAATACAAATATTCCAAAACATGCATGCTGTTTGCAAGGCACAAACAGGGGGGACCGTTAAGGTGCCCCCGTCGAGAGTGATACAAGTCGTCTCACTAAAGTTCTTATGTCACCCAGCTAACAGGTGACTCACAGGTCCGCCGGACTGGCCTGGTTATGTATCCTGCCCTTTATTCAGAGATTAGCCTTGTGTGATGCCGTTAGGCTTATTTTGGGATCTTAGATATAATCAATCATACTTAGAGTACCTTACTTTCCCTTTGTAATGCTCTTATATCTAGACTTACGCAAGCTATAACTTGGTTACGATTTATAGTCTATGTCCGTCCACTAATACTACTTGAGTATTAATATAGAGGATACCTGTTACAATAAAATGATTATTCTGTCCAAACCATTATATTTTCTTTAGTGTAGAAACTAGACTTGTTCCCCTAGATTGGCAGTGTTAGAGGTGTTCTCTCCTCTAGGGTTTTGGGTCTAGTTTCTACTTTTTATTCAATGTTTGCAATTCACACAGTTGTACACGTTATTACAGTTAATTTTTTGTCCTTAATATATAACATCAACAATCATCAAAACACTTACTACTATTAATGCCTTATGTATTATGTACAAGAAGCGGTTAATTACCTTAGCATAGGTTGACCTGGTTGGTCCCCAAAGAGTATTTATTTTTATTTAACTTTTATTTAACTAGGCAAGTCAGTTATTGAAAATAAGAATTTGTTCTTAACGGCAAATCTGTCGTTCTGCCCCTGAACAGGCAGTTAACCCACTGTTCCTAGGCCGTCATTGAAAATAAGAATTTGTTCTTATGTCTTGCTCCCAGGCAGACTAAATAACTTTTTTGCCCGCTTTGAGGACAATACAGTGCCACTGACACTGCCCGCAACTAAACATGTGGACTCTCCTTCACTGCAGCCGGCGTGAGGAAAACATTTAAACGTGTCAACCCTCGCAAGGCTGCAGGCCCAGACGGCATCCCCAGCCGCGCCCTCAGAGCATGCGCAACATGGCTGGTGTGTTTACGGACATATTCAATCAATCCCTATCCCAGTCTGTTGTTCCCACATGCTTCAAGAGGGCCACCATTGTTCCTGTTCCCAAGAAAGCTAAGGTAACTGAGCTAAACGACTACCGCCCGTAGCACTCACTTCCTTCATCATGAAGTGCTTTGAGAGACTAGTCAAGGACCATATCACCTCCACCCTACCTGACACACTAGACCCACTCCAATTTGCTTACCGCCCAAATAGGTCCACAGACGATGCAATCTCAACCACACTGCACACTGCCCTAACCCATCTGGACAAGAGGAATACCTATGTGAGAATGCTGTTCATTGACTACAGCTCGGCATTCAACACCATAGTACCCTCCAAGCTCGTCATCAAGCTTGAGACCCTGGGTCTCGACCCCGCCCTGTGCAACTGGGTACTGGACTTCCTGACGGGCCGCCCCCAGGTGGTGAGGGTAGGCAACAACATCTCCACCCCGCTGATCCTCAACACTGGGGCCCCACAAGGGTGCGTTCTGAGCCCTCTCCTGTACTCCCTGTTCACCCACGACTGCGTGGCCATGCACGCCAACAACTCAATCATCAAGTTTGCGGACGACACAACAGTGGCAGACTTGATTACCAACAACGACGAGAAGGCCTACAGGGAGGAGGTGAGTGTCCTCGGTGTGTGGTGTCAGGAAAATAACCTCACACTCAACGTCAACAAAACCAAGGAGATGATTGTGTACTTCAGGAAACAGCAGAGGGAACACCCGCCTATCCACATCGATGGAACAGTAGTGGGGAGGGTAGTAAGTTTTAAGTTCCTCGGTATAGCTCAGTTGGTAGAGCATGGCGCTTGTAACGCCAGGGTAGTGGGTTCGATTCCCGGGACCACCCATACGTAGAATGTATGCACACATGACTGTAAGTCGCTTTGGATAAAAGCGTCTGCTAAATGGCATATTATTATACACATCACAGACAAACTGAATTGGTCCACCCACACAGACAGCATCGTGAAGAAGGCGCAGCAGAGCCTCTTCAACCTCAGGAGGCTGAAGAAATTTGGCTTGTCACCAAAAGCACTCACAAACTTCTACAGATGCACAATCGAGAGCATCCTGTCGGGCTGTATCACCGCCTGGTACGGCAACTGCTCCGCCCACAACCGCAAGCCTCTCCAGAGGGTAGTGAGGTCTGCACAACGCATCACCGGGGGCAAACTACCTGCCCTCCAGGAAACCTACACCACCCGATGTCACAGGAAGACTGAAAAACAGCTTCTATCTCAAGGCCATCAGACTGTTAAACAGCCACCACTAACATTGAGTGGCTGCTGCCAACACACTGACTCAACTCCAGCCACTTTAATAATGGGAAATGATGTAAAATATATCACTAGCCACTTTAAACAATGCTACCTAATATAATGTACCCTACATTATTAATCTCATATGTATACGTATATACTGTACTCTATCATCTACTGCATCCTTATGTAATACATGTATCACTAGCCACTTTAACTATGCCACTTTGTTTACATACTCATCTCATATGTATATACTGCACTCAATACCATCTACTATATCTTGCCTATGTCGCTCTGTACCATCACTCATCCATATATCTTTATGTACATATTCTTTATCCCCTTACACTTGTGTCTATAAGGTAGTAGTTTTGGAATTGTTAGCTAGATTACTTGTTGGTTATTACTGCATTGTCGGAACTAGAAGCACAAGCATTTCGCTACACTCGCACTAACATTCTGCTAACCGTGTGTATGTTACCAATAAAATGTGATTTGATTTGAATTCACCCGTATCGGTGACCGCAACAATGTTATTCCCTTTTCCCCTTGGCTCTTATCCACCCTCCATTGACCCCACCATGTACATCCTTTATACATGTAACCATATGACGAATGTATACTTCTAGTATAGCAAGTATTTCAAACGAGAACCCAACAACACACTGCTTAAAAATGGCCCATATAGGCTAGGTGTGATGAACCGGTCAGTGCATCTCTTTCTCTCGTGTGTGTTCCCCCTATGTCCCCATAACCCTTTTTCCCCCAGTGTGTCTCTCTTAACTAAGTTTATCCTCCCAGAGGAAGTGACACGGGACTATGCTTATGGCGAGAGCAACCCTCTGGTGAGGAGATGTCGACTGTTGCCATGGGTACACGCTGACTTGGAAGGGGTCAGCACTCTGACCCCTGAACCCTCTGATATCTACTATGAGGTAGGGAGAGCGGAAACATGTTTCTAGTGTCAATACAGTCAGCCAATGAATGACTCACGCCATGTCTTGAAGAAGTTCATAAGTGAAAAGTCTACACATGAAACCTGCAGAGGTCAAATGAATTAAATGTTTAACTACAGTTAAATATGTCCTCTAGTGAATTATGTAAAAAAAAATATATCAAAAAAATAAGAAGCTGTTGAAAAGCGATATCCCAAGTATAAGTACAGTAAAGTACACACACTAAAGGGTAAATAATTGTTTTGCTTTTTTAACATGTGTTTATTTACACAACTGCAAACCTGCATGGAGTAGAGAATTCCAAGGAGTTGATCTGATGGAGATCTGTTGCTTGAGGAGCAATAGAAAACAAATAAATACCCCTCCCCCCACTCGTGCCATGTCATGACTTACCTGGACGAGTTATTGAGATGTGCCTTTTGTTAAATGGAGTGAAAAGCAGACTGGAGTGCCATTTTTAAACTGCCAACCCCTCTTTCTCCCCCTGCCTTTCTCTCCTCAGACCATTTCACAGGAGAACAAGGAGATTCTTCCTCTGGACATTCAACCCCATACTGTCCCCAAAGACAAAGTGCTCAAGTCAGTCCAAGTCCATTTTGATTTCCTTACGGAGATGTGCCATAATCATGCTCACACACCTCTTTGCGTGCCTGCCTTGCAGGGTGTTCACAGAGATGGAACAAGTTCTAAACCATCTCCATCACCCCCGGTTCACCTTCACCGAGACTGAAGAGGAGGCGGATATTCTTTGGACCTTCTCCCACATCAGAGACTACAGGTGAACAAACACACGCTCTTTCGACATGTACCCAAAACATCCATCATGTAATCACACTGACGCCCGACGAGAATCTACCCGACGTATCAAACGCCTGCATTATTTCAGAAATGATATTGTTCACTTCTACAACTAATGTGGGGTTTTCACGAGATGTGGTCTTTTTGGTGTGCTCTCTGAGAATGTTGCTTTTGGCTGACACCGCACTGTCGTCTTAGTAAGATCAGGGCTCACGTCACCGCAACCCATATCTTATGTCAACCACCGACATCACAGGTGCATATGTAACGCTGGTGGCCTTCCAAGTGTGAGTACCTTTTTAGTAAGAAGTGTTAGGTGACATGTAAATGATGAGATGCTTCAAATTGTACTTATTTTATAGTGCATTGGGACAGAGATGTCCCAATGACACACACCACAGACACTTTAACCAAAGCCTCCAGGCTGTTTGGGTGGTGAGATAAGATTGAGGCCAGAGCCCTGGCGACTTATCTGTCTTTTAGGACACCATTAATGAGAGTACAAGTGATTTATTGATAACTTACTCATCTAGGATCTCTCAATCCTAGCCTTGATGTGAACAATACCAAACTAACATAATAATCTTAATCTGACTCACTCTCTCTCAAACACGGAGTCTGTCTGTGTCTCCACAGGAAGTTAAGCGAGGAGCGTCCTCACGTTATGACTAATCAGTTTCCCTGTGAGACTGTTGTCACAGTGAAGGACTGCATCTCCGCCGTGTCGCGGAGGGCCCGGGGAGGCCAGGGGGCCGAGTGGCTGCCAGAGACATTCAACCTGCAGACCGAGCTGCCTCAGTTTGTCAGACATTACCAACAAAGACAAGGGAGGTGAGCTCAGATAATCAGATGTCTCCCTTCATATAGGACATAACTTGCTACCTTGATATGTTTTCATCAAAGTCATTGTGGGTGTGTGTCTGCTCCAGGGGAGAAGACAATCATTGGATCTGTAAGCCTTGGAACCTGGCTCGGGGGCTGGACACACACATCACCAACAATCTAGACTACATCATCAGACAGAGAGAGAGCACGCCCAAGGTAACACACACACCACCAACAATCTAGACTACATCATCCGACAGAGAGCACGCACAAGGTAACACACCACCAACAATCTAGACTACATCATCCGACAGACAGAGAGAGAGCACGCCCAAGGTAACACACACACCACCAACAATCTAGACTACATCATCAGACAGAGAGAGAGCACGCCCAAGGTAAAACACACACACACACCACCAACAATCTAGACTACATCATCCGACAGAGAGCACGCCCAAGGTAACACACACACCACCAACAATCTAGACTACATCATCAGACAGAGAGAGAGCACGCCCAAGGTAAAACACCACCAACAATCTAGACTACATCATCAGACAGAGAGAGAGCACGCCCAAGGTAAAACACACACACACACCACCAACAATCTAGACTACATCATCCGACAGACGGAGAGAGAGCACGCCCAAGGTAAAACACCACCAACAATCTAGACTACATCATCCGACAGACAGACAGAGAGCACGCCCAAGGTAAAACACCACCAACAATCAAGACTACATTATTCCGACAGACAGAGAGCACGCCCAAGGTAAAACACCACCAACAATCTAGACTACATCATCCGACAGACAGAGAGCACGCCCAAGGTAAAACACCACCAACAATCTAGACTACATCATCAGACAGAGAGAGAGCACGCCCAAGGTAAAACACCACCAACAATCTAGACTACATCATCAGACAGAGAGAGAGCACGCCCAAGGTAAAACACCACCAACAATCTAGACTACATCATCAGACAGAGAGAGAGCACGCCCAAGGTAAAACACCACCAACAATCAAGACTACATTATTCCGACAGACAGAGAGCACGCCCAAGGTAAAACACCACCAACAATCTAGACTACATCATCCGACAGACAGAGAGAGAGAGCACGCCCAAGGTAAAACACCACCAACAATCAAGACTAAATTATTCCGACAGACAGAGAGAGAGCACGCCCAAGGTAAAACACCACCAACAATCAAGACTACATTATTCCGACAGACAGAGAGAGAGCACGCCCAAGTTAAAACACCACCAACAATCAAGACTACATTATTCCGACAGACAGAGAGAGAGAGCACGCCCAAGGTAAAACACCACCAACAATCAAGACTACATTATTCCGACAGACAGAGAGAGAGCACGCCCAAGGTAAAACACCACCAACAATCAAGACTAGACAATTGTGGAAAAGCATGCTAATTTAACCCCCAGCAGTTGTATCTATTTACATCAGACTTTTAAATATTAATACCACCAGTCTCCTCTGTCTAAGGCCTGGAGTTGTGTCCCATGCGGTCCCATCTTAAACCCCTCTGAGACCCGGTCCAGATGGCCTCATGAATTTCTGCTAAAAATCATCTAGTCTCTTCTTTTGGTTAGGATTTCCACCACAGGTGTAAGCCAAAGGCAAGCCTCAGAGAGAACCATAATGCCTATACAAATCCAGTCAAAACAGCACATTATGAAGTGAACACAGCAATTAGATGTCGCCTGATAAATGAAGTTGTTGACTAGCCTATTTGTTGAAGGTATGTGTGTGTGTCCCAGGTGGTGTGTAAGTACCTGGAGGATCCGGTGCTGTTTGAGAGGGAGGAGGTGGGGATGGTGAAGTTTGATATCCGTTACATGTTGCTGCTGCGCTCCGTTCAGCCTCTACGCCTCTACTCCTACAACGTGTTCTGGCTGCGCTTCGCCAACAGGTTAGAGACACTTCCCGTCCACTGCTACAGGAGGTGGAGATTCCTTGCAACACTTGTTTGTCCACGTTTGTCATGCTGGCGTTCACCACAAAATGCTGGTCTATACTGGGTTTCTTTCCAGTAGGAAACCAATCAATCACGTTGTATTTATCACACGCGCCGAATACAACTGGTCTCAACTTTACAGTCGAATGCTCGTTTACAAACCTTTCCCAACGATGTGGAGGAAAAAAATAATATCATATAAAATATGCACACAAATGGAGCTACATACAGAGAGTCCCAGTACCAGATCAATGCTACTGACTAGGCATCAGGATATATGATGATGATAATAATAATAAGGTATTTGAGGTAGATATGTACATGAAGGCAGGGTAAAGTGACTAGGCATGAGGATTGATAATAGGAGTAAAGTAAAGAAAGGAGTTGCTGCAGCAATGTGGGTGTTGTGGGAGTGGCTGTGTGGGGTCAGTGCACATATTGTCTCTGGTACCGTTGGCCGGACGGTAGCAGACTGAACACTCAATGGCTTGGGTGGCAGGAGTCTTTGGCAATTACACCGCCTGATCTAGAAGTCCTGGATGGCAGGAAGCTTGGCTCCAGTGGTGTACTGGGCTGTCCACACCACTCTTTGTGGCATTTAGCTCGTTTGGCAGTTCTGCATTGCTGTGCAGCTCATGGCTGGGTTTCCTTTTGTAATCTGTTATAGTCTGCAAGCCCTGCCACTGTTGTGGAAAATTGTCCTCAAATTTCCTTCAGAAAAGCGAAGCATCTCCAAGTTTGTGGAATCAAGATGGACTTTATTATAAAAGCGATAGAGCCGAGCTGGTCTGCAGAGCAACTGATTTTCCATTCTCGGGACATTTCTTTTATACAGTTTCATCCTTGCATCATATTCATAGCCGTTCCCTCTTGTGTAAATGATCTATACCCCTTGGCTTCTCACAACCATTATCTTCGTCTCCTTCCATTATGTTTACTCCCATCTTAATCTGCTCCCCTTGTTGGTCCGTGTTTAGATTATATTGGTGACGTAACCTTGACAATATCTGATTTACCCCTCTTCCTGGCATTAGTTTACAAGCATCAATTATATTGGTGGCGAAACCACAGTGTTAATACAAAAATAGTTTGGACGCACACTCCTAATGTAGGTCTGTGTCCACTGGTGCCCATATAGTTGGTCAATGGCTCCAAGGAACACATCTAATGGCCTCTTGGGATTAAGCAATGACTTTCAACCAGGTAACCCTTCCTCTAGTCCACCTACCATGACACACACACACACACACAACTTTCAACCTAGTAACCCTTTCTCTAGTCCACCTACCATGACGCACACACACAACTTCCAACCTAGTAACCCTTTCTCTAGTCCAGTGACCATGACACACACACACACACACAACTTCCAACCTAGTAACCCTTCCTCTAGTCCAGTGACCATGACACACACATACATTATAATGGACTCTTTGGACTAAGTAATGACTTTCAGCCCAGGAACCTTGTCCTCTACATGTGGTAAAACCCTGTAAGATGCATACAGTGAAGCTTATAAAAACATAACACGTATACTGGAATTTTCTCCAATAACACCTTCCTTCTATATTGTCCTTTTGCACGTTTGATGTCTCGTCGGAGGTCGTAGTGGGATTTCTTGTATGCGTCTGTGTCCTGTTACTTGTCAGCGGTAGATCTAGCCTTTAGCACAGTGCAGATGTTGCCTTTAATCCAAGGTTTTTGGTTTGCATACATTCTTAGTCACTGTGGGGATGACATCATCTATGCACTTGACTGTTGTGGTTAACCCCTCAGATGAGTCCCAGAACATGTCTGTACTAGCAAAACAGTCTTGTTGCCTCGGGCCTGCTTCATCCGACCACATCCGTATTAAGCGCGTCACTGGTACTTCCTGTTTTTAGCTAGAAACCAGCTGCCTTGCTAACCACAGCTTCCCCCTTTATCGACATGCTCCACTCAAGACTGCATATAGGTCCTCTGTCGCTCATCTTTTAGAATGTGTGGGGGAGGGGTGTGAGGCTCATAAGATTTAAGCGAAGGCAGAATTTGAAAGGCAAATGCTGCAACCCATAAATCTAATTTATTTATATAGCCCTTCGTACATCCGCTGATATCTCAAAGTGCTGTACAGAAACCCAGCCTAAAACCCCAAAGAGCAAGCAATGCAGGTGTAGAAGCACGGTGGCTAGGGAAAAACTCCCAAGAAAGGCCAAAACCTAGGAAGAAACCTAGAGAGGAACCAGGCTATGTGGGGTGGCCAGTCCTCCTCTGGCTGTGCCAGGTGGAGATTATAACAGAACATGGCCAAGATTTTCAAATGTTCATAAATGACCAGCATGGTCAAATAATAATAATCACAGTAGTTGTCGGGTGCAGCAAGTCAGCACCTCAGGAGTAAATGTCAGTTGGCTTTTCATAGCCGATCATTAAGAGTATCTCTACCGCTCCTGCCGTCTCCAGAGAGTTGAAAACAGCAGGTCTGGGACAGGTAGCACGTCCGGTGAACAGGTCAGGATTTCATAGCCGCAGGCAGAACAGTTGAAACTGGAGCAGCAGCACGGCCAGGTGGACTGGGGACAGCAAGGAGTCAGCATGCCAGGTAGTCCTGAGGCATGGTCCTAGGGCTCAGGTCCTCCGAGAGAGAATTAGAGAGAGCATACTTAAATTCACACATGACACCGGATAAGACAGGAGAAGTACTCCAGATATAACAAACTGACCCTAGCCCCCCCCCCCCCCCCGACACAAACTACTGCAGCATAAATACTGGAGGCTGAGACAGGAGGGGTCAGGAGACACTGTGGCCCCATCCAATGATACCCCCGGACAGGGCCAAACAGGAATGATATAACCCCACCCACTTTGCCAAACGCACAGCCCCCACACCACTAGAGGGATATCTTCAAATACCAACTTACCATCCTGAGACAAGGCCGAGTATAGCCCACAAAGATCTCCGCCATGGCACAACCCAAGGGGGGGGGGCAACCCAGACAGGAAGATCGCGTCAGTGACTCAACCCACTCAAGTGACGCACCCCTCCTAGGGATGGCATGAAAGAGCACCAGTAAGCCAGTAACTCAGCCCCTGTAACAGGGTTAGAGGCAGAGAATCCCAGTGGAAAGAGGGGAACCGGCCAGGCAGAGACGGCAAGTGCGGTTCGTTGTTCCAGAGCCTTTCCGTTCACCTTCACACTCCTGGGCCAGACTACACTCAAATCATATGACCCACTGAAGAGAAAGTCTTCAATAAAGACTTAAAGGTTGAGACCGAGTCTGCGTCTCTCACATAGGCAGACCATTCCATAAAAATGGAGTTCAGTAGGAGAAAGCCTTGCCTCCAGGTGTTTGCTTAGAAATTCTAGGGACAATTAGGAGGCTTGCGTCTGGTGACCGTAGCGAACGTGTAGGTATGTATGGCAGGACCAAATCAGATAGATAGGTAGGAGCAAGCCCATGTCATTCTTTGTAGGTTAGCAGTAAAACCTTAATCAGCCCTTGCCTTAACATGAAGCCAGTGTAGAGAGGCTAGCACTGGAGTAATATGATCAAATTGTTTGGTTCTAGTCAGGAGTCTAGCAGCTGTATTTTACACTAACTGAAGTTTATTTGGTGCTTTATCCTTGTAGCCGGAAAGTAGAGCATTGCAGTAGTCTAACCTAGACGTAACAAAAGCATCGTTTAATTTTTCTGCATTTATTTTTGGACAGAAAGTTTCTGATTTTTGCAATGTTACGTAGATGGAAAAAAAGCTGTCCTTGAAACAGTCTTGATATGCTCATCAAAAGAGAGATCAGGGTCCAGAGTAATGCCGAAGTCCTTCAGTTTTATTTGAGACGACTGTACAACCATCAAGATTAATTGTCAGATTCTACAGAAGATCTTTGTTTCTTGGGACCTAGAACAAGCATCTCTGTTTTGTTTGAGTTTAAAAGTAGAACGTTTGTAGCCATCCACTTTGTCTGAAACACAGGCTTCTTGCGAGGGCACTTTTGGGGCTTCACCATGTTTCATTGAAATGTACAGCTGTGTGTCATCCACATAGCAGTGAAAGTTAACATTATGTTTTCGAATGACATCCCCAAGAGGTAAAAATATATAGTGAAAACAATAGTAGTCCTAAAACGGAACCTTGAGGAACACCGAAATTTACAGTTAAGCAGCACTAAGGTCTTGGAGCACGAGGACAGATGCAGAGCATTGGTCTGATGCCATTAAAAGGTATTTTACCACCTTCACAAGTGCAGTCTCAGTGCTATGATGGGGTCTAAAACCAGACTGAAGCATTTCGTATACATTGTTTGTCTTCAGGAAGGCAGTGAGTTGCTGCGCAACAGCCTTTTCTAATATTGAGAGGAATGCAAGATTCGATATAGGCCGATTTAGGTTTTTATATTTTCTGGGTCACTGTCTGCCTTTTTCGAGAGGCTTTATTAATGCCACTTTTAGTGAGTTTGGTACACATCTGGTGGATAGTGATAGGGTTGCGTAAATTTGAATCTGGTATCAGGATAAATATAACAATGAGTCACCGATTTTTATACTATATATTTTTTATTAGCTAAGTAATAAATGGCAAATGCAACTTTTGTATAAACGGGCTCACTGTAATACCACGCAGGGCAGAACAGGGAACTGACAAGATGTATGTAAACAGTATTCTTTATACTGTGATAGGCCAACATACGGGTTGGAACTGTCTATCACAGTAGAGACTGGGCGTGGTTTAAACTTGCTCAGCCTATTGCAGGTGCTCAGGCGGGTCCCCGCCTCTTGGCGCTTCTGTTGATGTAACTGTTGCTGTGAAGAACATCCATGCGCTCATGCTCCATACCGTTATCTCGCACCTGGCTCCTGTTATCTAACAAAAGACTGCTTGTTCTCGCAACACCCCATGCTACTCTGTATTTTTCCATTATGAGAAAGGCCCATGGCCCTGAATCTTTTAACAATGTTTCAAGTCAGCTATGTTGCATAACACATACATACATCCACACAAGCCAAAAGCAGATAATATTCAATCATATATATGGTAATGGCTATAATGTAAAACACAGGATCCAACAATAGAGAGCCGTTTATTATGTTCAACATAGGAGGGCCAAGCACAGAAAGCAGCTCTTTCAGTAGTTTAGTTGGAATAGGGTCCAGTATACAGCTTGACGGTTTAGAAGCCATGATTATTTTCATCATTGTGTCAAGAGATATAGTAGTAAAACACTGTGTCTCTCCTTAAATGCCACTTATGATGCGTTGACTTCTGTTACTATAATTGAAATATACCAATGTGTTTTCATTAATTGAATTCCCTTAATCTATTTTATGAGAATTTGTAAGATTCTTGTTTGCATCAAATAGACGGAGACCAGTCTTATCAATAATAGGTAACAGAATTTATTCTCGGGGCGCGCTCCCACGTTACCACGAGCAACAGTTTATATACAATAACATGACATTTCATTGCTCCTAAAATGAATCCCCTCCTCCCGACCTAGAATCAAGTGAGGTTAATTCTAACTCACTAACACACTCACAGGTCACACAACATAACTGAATTAACTTTTGACCCCTCAACATTATCGATCACCACTTAGCTGACAGTTCTAATTAACAGAACCTAGGAATGCACTCACTGGCTTATCTAAAACACCCCAGAGCTCAGTTTCGTTGGTTCAACCATAGGTTAACTACCTTATCTGCTTACTTAATCCACAACCCATTAGTTTCTGCCTAGTTGGAATGGCGTTCATTAACTTTAATTACTCCTTGTCTGTGTCACACAATCCCTTATGAACTCATATTGTTAATCAGATATAATAAAACAGTATACATTAATTTACAGTTCCATTTAAAATGATTTGTTCAGTCATTTACTCATTTTCCTAACACTTCCAGAATGAGAGTGCTGATCTAGGATCTGTTTTGCCTCATAGAAGAGGAACCTGATCTGAGATCAGCACTGCTATTCTGAGACGCTTTGTGAATACAGGCCTGGAGTTTTATGCTGGTCTCATCTCTGTTCCACACAGGCCTTTCTCTCTGGACCACTTTGATGACTACCAGAAGCACTTCACTGTCATGAACTATGCAGAGGGGGTCCAGCTCAAACAGGTAATGATGACAAAGCAAACCCCCGCATTCATCAAAAGCAGACGAAGCCAACCGACGTCAAAGGACACACACATCCACACACACACACTCAGAAAAGTAAACAAACACTTGTCAAAGAAAACGCGCACACACACACACAAGGCAGCAACACAAAAACAAATCAAAGCAAATTTTTATTTGTCACATACACATGGTTAGCAGATGTTAATGTGAGTGTAGCGAAATGCATACACACAGCTACAATAAACACACACCACCTGAATACATTTCCTAAATCTGATACTCTGTGTGCCCCAGGTTCACTACGACGAATTCATACCAATGTTTGAAAAGCAGTATCCTCAGTATCCATGGAAAGAGGTTGAGGTAAACGCACACTTTTCAATCTTTCACTTGTCTGTCTGTATGTGTGAGTTAAGACGGGTGGACACTACGTGACTTTCAACATCCTAACATCACTGAGCCTCACAACCGTCTTTCCTGTGTTTTTGTTGGGGTGTTACCAACGTAGTGGTGCGCACACTAAACGATGTGTCACAGAAGGGGGGGGGGGTCACACACACTACAAGATTCTTCACTTGGTCGTGAGGATTGTTTTTGCGAAACAGCGTGGTATCGACACTGTGATTTATCGTCGCTACAACGAGCTGTGGCTCAAAGCAGCCTCAAATGTTTTCAGTCAGACATTCAGTTGAAATATCTAGGCAACATTTTTAATTGAGTAACATTTGCTTGTGAACTTCAGAGCCGTAACAATCTGACACTTTGTGTGTTATGTAAAGAGGGATAACTAAAATAAACAGGGCTCTATGATAAAGTCGCTTCTTCCATGGAATTGGTCGGCTCTGTTACATTGTAATAAAGTCTAACTGAATTTACAAGTTCCGGTATTGGTGCAAATATTTGATTCAATATTTCCACAACACCTTTAAGCAGAGTCACCTCCCTCTATATGGAGAATAATAAGTCCCCTTGACCTCGCCACCATTGTCTTCCAGTCTCAGTTCTTGCTTGTTAACGCCCACATCTGCTTTGGTTTCGATTATAACGGTTGCGGGGTTTCCTTGTTACTATACAAAAAATAATACTTGTGTTTCCTGTATAGGTTCTGTATTTTCTGCTGCCATTCAGTTTCTTCATATCTAGTTATCAGGTTCATATCCAGTGCCTTGCGAAAGTATTCGGCCCCCTTGAACTTTGCGACCTTTTGCCACATTTCAGGCTTCAAACATAAAGATATAAAAAAGATAAACTATTTTTTTGTGAAGAATTAACAACAAGTGGGACACAATCATGAAGTGGAACGACATTTATTGGATATTTCAAACTTTTTTAACAAATCGAAAACTGAAAAATTGGGCGTGCAGAATTATTCAGCCCCTTTACTTTCAGTGCAGCAAACTCTCTCCAGAAGTTCAGTGAGGATCTCTGAATGATCCAATGTTGACCTAAATGACTAATGATGATAAATACAATCCACCTGTGTGTAATCAAGTCTCCGTATAAATGCACCTGCACTGTGATAGTCTCAGAGGTCTGTTAAAAGCGCAGAGAGCATCATGAAGAACAAGGAACGCACCAGGCAGGTCCGAGATACTGTTGGGATGTTTAAAGCTTGGGAAATGTTTTTGTATCCAAATCCGTCTTTAAACGTCTTCACAAGGAGCACTGTGCAAGCGATAATATTGAAATGGAAGGGGTATCAGACCACTGCAAATCTACCAAGACCTGGCCGTCCCTCTAAACTTTCAGCTCATACAAGGAGAAGACTGATCAGAGATGCAGCCAAGAGGCCCATGATCACTCTGGATGAACTGCAGAGATCTACAGCTGAGGTGGGAGACTGTCCATAGGACAACAATCAGTCATATATTGCACAAATCTGGCCTTTATAGAAGAGTGGCAAGAAGAAAGATATCCATAAAAAGTGTTGTTTAAAGTTTGCCACAAGCCACCTGGGAGACACACCAAACATGTGGAAGAAGGTGCTCTGGTCAGATGAAACCAAAATTGAACTTTTTGGCAACAATGCTAAATGTTATGTTTGGATTAAAAGCAACACAGCTCATCACTCTGAACACACCATCCCCACTGTCAAACATGGTGGTGGCAGCATCATGGTTTGGGCCTGCTTTTCTTCAGCAGGGACAGGGAAGATGGTTGAAATTGATGGGAAAATGGATGGAGCCAAATACAGGACCATTCTGGAAGAAAACCTGATGGAGTCTGCAAAAGACCTGAGACTGGGACGGAGATTTGTCTTCCAACAAGACAATGATCCAAAACATAAAGCAAAATCTACAATGGAATGGTTCAAAAATAAACATATCCAGGTGTTAGAATGGCCAAGTCAAAGTCCAGACCTGAATCCAATCGAGAATCTGTGGAAAGAACTGAAAACTGCTGTTCACAAATGTTCTCCATCCAACCTCACTGAGCTCGAGCTGTTTTGCAAGGAGGAATGTGAAAAAATTTCACTCTCCATGTGCAAAACTGATAGAGACATACCCCAAGCGACTTACAGCTGTAATCGCAGCAAAAGGTGGCGCTACAAATTATTAACTCAAGGGGGCTGAATGAATGTGTCATGAATGTGTCCCACTTGTTGTTGATTCTTCACAAAAAAAATACAGTTTTATGTCTTTATGTTTGAAGCCTGAAATGTGGCAAAAGGTCGCAAAGTTCAAGGGGGCCGAATACTTTCGCAAGGCACTGTACCTTTCCTGCTGACATTCAGTTTCTACATGTCTAGTTATCAGGTCCATATACCTGTCCTGCTGACATTTAGTTTCTACATGTCTAGTTATCAGGTCCATATACCTGTCCTGCTGACATTCAGTTTCTACATGTCTAGTTATCAGGTCCATATACCTTTCCTGCTGACATTATTTTTTACTGTAGTCCAATGCTTAACTCTTTTATTTTTTTATTTATCTAGCTCTGCCCATTTACCTAAGCAGATATTCAGCTCACATGAGTTTTGCTTCTACAAAGGCAAGTACAAACGCATGCTAGTAGTAGTCATGGCTCCTGCCCCAGAGTCGACACATTTTGGGTGATGTCTTCTCTGGTGAGCTCTCATTGGCTATTGCTGATCATCGTTCTCAAAAATTGTCACACTACAAGAGCGTTGCAGATTTTGTGCAGATAAAATAAAAAATGTTTGAGCAGTCCCAGACGTCCCGATATTGTCAAAGACTAGATCGGTAACCCTCACATTGCGTCTTTGACCCGCTCACATTAAATGAGCGTTGGTGGCGGCCGCGCGCCCCGAATAGGTAACAACATTGGCATATTGTCTCCGGTCTCAAAAATGTGTCTAGGACTGATAAATCGTGTTGCGTACACTCAGCTTTACTCTAACTCTGTTACATAATCAGTGTTGAGATGAGTTAGTTGGGAAAGTAATATATTACCCATTTGCGTTTAACAAAGTAACGTTGCTTTGCAATATTACTTTTTGTCGGTACTAACGAGTTATTACTTTTCACTCATGAAAAGAAATCTGAATCTCACCGGTGTTACTGTCAGAACAAGGCAACACGCGCATGTTCTACCAAAGATGAGCTACTTAATCAAATTTGATTTGTCACATGCTTCATAGACAACGTGTGAACTAACAGTAAATTTCTTATTTACGGGTCCTTTTTCAACAAAGATAAAAATATATAAATGGTGACACAAGGAAGAAATCAAGTGAATAACATGGCTATATACCGCGAGTACTAGTACTAAGTCGATGTCCAGAGGCACGAGGTAACTGAGCTAGCTAGGTTTCTATAGGTAGAGATAAAGTAACTAGGCAACAGAATAGACAGTAGCAGCAGTGTGTATGTGTGGTGTCACTATGCAGAACTACTAACTCAGGTTTGACGATCACTAGTTTCCCCTTTCATCTGTGGTGCTGCTTTCCTGTGCTAGTCTACAAGTGCTGCGCTGTATATGGGATGCTTAATTAGCCATGTATACTGATTTGTATATAATTACTTTAGTGTGATTTAAGTTAAAGTGCAATTAGGCTTTGAACCTTTGGGATGTTTTGATGTATAAAGTGAGAAGAGAAAAGGGTTGCTGCATGTTTGGGGAAGTGTCTGTGTGACCGAAGACCCCAGATATGCAATCTGGCACAACAGCAAGTCAGTATTTTTCACTGCGACTCCAACATGTTTATTACCTAAACTTAATGAAGGTATATTAAACAATGTTTACTGTTAGGTTCTACTCCAGGTACAGACCAGACAGACACTGATGAAAGCTCAAACCAGATTTATTCACCCGTTTAGGTTCTGAACAAAAAGAGAAACTCACGGATGACTAGAAAAACCGAGTTTATTCAATCAACTGAGTCATACAGTTGCAAAGTCAACATATATGTCACACAAACACAGCTTTTGTACATTCCAACTAGCTGGAGTCACCTCCTTGCAGGTCTAAGATAACCAGTCATTCTTTGGTTTTAGGCAGAAATGCCGTAGGTTCCTCTTGCTGGTTTTGTCATGGCCCTGCCTAACTCTAGGACCCTGATGGGGGTGAGTATGTGTGAGAGGACTGTAATCAGATGTTCTTCGATGTGGGCCCCTGTGGCCCCCCTTTGTCATAGAAATATTTGCTCAATAATATTTCTCAGCTACCTGAACTTGTGAATTCAAATAGACTTTATTACAAAGTAACAAGCCGAGCTGGCCCATGGATCAACTGTCTTCCCAGCCTCGGCACACACTTTTACGTCTAATGGTCCTTAAGTAATATACACCTATGCTCCTAATGCATGTAGGTGTCTTCTGGTGCCTATGAATGATTAACTAATGTGTATGTCCTTCACAAGACCAGGCATGGCCCAGAATGGTTATGCCTGTTCTGATCCAACTCTGCACATTCACATGGATTCTGCTTACTACTCTAAGATGCATAACACATGTACTGGAATATTCCCAATACCTTCTAGCAGATTGTGCTTTTTCCAAGGGCGTCTGTTTGGAGAAGTGTATTCCCTGTGACCTAAAGAACCCAGCGGTGTCATTTATCAATCATGCTTGAGCACAAATCTATGTGTAAACCATGCATGGGATTTCCACGCAAAGTGATGTTATCAATATGTTATCAGTGTTTGCGTGAGTGTGTGAAAATGTATGCACAGCCATGACCATGCGTATGCACAGTGCCAAGTGCTGGAATAAGGGAACTGCTTGTCAAGTGTGGTAGAATGGGGACAATGTATGTTGAAATAGCGAGTAATTATTAAATCAATCTCAGAAGCGATCAATGGCAAAGATTGGAGGTTCCTCTTCATTTCCATGGACAGCAGCTGTCATGACGTTCCTCCAAACAGCCTTTCTCCGCTCGCTAGAGAACTAAATGAGGGAACCAGTTGAGCTCGGATCATGGAAACACTCCCGGTAGAGAGATGATTCTGAAAGTAACATACGTGTTGTTTGACAAAGTAACTCGTATTACCTCATTTGAGAAAATGATTTTAACTCCGTTAATCATAAAAGTAATCAAACGCCTGCCCCCAATCACCCCTTCCCCAAAACAAGTGTAAATATAGGACTATAAATTGTGCCTTCCTGTATTATACTATATTCTAAAATGTTTGTTCTATTCCACTGCCATTTACTTTGTTCGTACTCTTTTATTATTTCTTATTGTTGTATTGTCAAGAAGGAACCTGCAAGTAAGCATTTAGTTGGACGGTGTCGACAATGTGTATCCTGTACAAACGACTAATAAAAGTGGAAACTTTAATGCGTTACCCCCAACACTGTGGGTAATACAGTTGTTACTGTTCTCTCCACCCCCCTCGATCTCTCTCTTCCTTATGTCTCTGCCTCTTTCCCAGCTTTCTACCTCCCTTCCCTTGTTTATTTCAATCTAAGGGCTTTATTGGCATGGGAAACATGTTAACATTGCCAAAGAGAGTGAAATGGGTAATAAACACAAGTAATATGAACAGTAAACATTACACTCAAAGTTCTAAAGGAATAGACATTTTAATGTCAGGTCTATATACAGTGTTACGGTGTGCAAATGGTCAAAGTACAGAAGGAAAAATAAATATCAATATAGGTTGTATTTACAATAGTGTTCTTCACTGGTTGCCGTTGTTGGCAACAGGACACAAATCTTGCTGCTGTGCTCTCTCTCTCTACCCCCTTCTCACACTTCCCCTCTCTCCTCTTTCTCAGAGAGAGGCATTCAAGGCATTTGCAGAGCTCTTCCAGGCAGCCTCGTCCAGGCCGGCCCCCTACGGTTTCTGTGCCTACCCCTCCTCCCGGGCCATCTACGCTGTAGACCTTATGCTCAAGTGGGGCACTGGGGACAGAGGTGAGGCCTGGCAGTATTCATGCGTACTTATCATGCGTATGTTTCTGTACCTCCAAGTGTGTCTACGTGTGAGAGCGCTACATTCCTCACTGAGTTCTTCACACATTCACAAGATGAGCTGTGTACACTGTGGGAACAGGAGGACGGCTAGTCTGGCCTTGAACTGGCTACAGTCTCAAACAATAGATAAGCTAACTGTTATTGTCCACGTTCTCATTGATAATCTCCCACTGTGAGTGGCAGTGATCCCATGCGTGGGTTACACACAGATTTGTGCTTAATCACGATTGGTAAATGAGGCCTTGTAAGTAAGCATTTCACGGTAAGGTCTACACCTGTTGGCGCACGTGACAAATGCATTTGATTTGATCTATTGTTTCTGAGAATAACAAGTTCAAGGCCAGACCAGCTGACCAGTACCCACGTTGTATGCAAGGTAACGCAGCCAAATCAGCCTCTTGTCTCTGACCAGACTAGTTGAACACGTTTATTATAGGGAACACGTTTTAGTATTTTAAGAGGTTTAATAGACACACATGCATATGGGGAGACATGTTCCTTGGAAGGTCTGTACTTATCTACTGAAGAACTGAAGGACAAACCACTCAACTTATCTCTGTTTGCTCTCCAAGTGCCTAGAGGTCATCATGAGACCTGAGTGACAGGGCACCAAATGGTCAAAACATCTCCACCCTCTGGGTCAGAGTAAACTCTATCATTTAAAGGTGCCTATAGCTGAGTTACAGCTATCTGCCTTAGCCTCAGGAAGGTCACCTAGGATACCAAGTTCTGCTTTATGGTGATGAGGTCACCCAGATGCTGCAACTTAATTTAGTGGGCATGAATAATTTAGGACCCAACAGGCTAGGAGGGTGAGAGTGTAGATGATAAGTCTTCTGTTATTTAAAATGTGGTCCTGTGTGGCTGTTGGTAGAGCATGGTGCTTGGAATGGCAAGGGTCATGGGTTCGACCTCTGCTGGGGCCACCCATAGGTAAAAGGTATGCACACATGACTCCTGACTGGTCCAGCATCTCGGTGCAAGAGGCGTCACTACAGACCCTGTTTGGATTCCAGGCCATATCACAATAGGCCGCGATTGGGAGTCCCATAGTGCAGTGCACAATTGGCCCAGCGTTGTCTGGGTAGGCCGTCATTGTAAATCAGAATTTGTTCTTAACGGACTTGCCTAGTTAAATAAAATGACTTAGTCGCTTTGGATAAAAGTATCTGCTAAATAACATGCATTACTCACTCAGATCTGTCAGGGGTAGATTGGATGGTTTAACAGTTGATTAGTGATGTATAACATATACTGATTCCGATAGAGGTTTAGTTTCACACCTCAGCGTGTAGGAAAACTGCTATGTATCTTAGTGGGAGTTTCCCGTAGTGATAGTTTCCACCCAGGAGGATGGGTACAATGGCACTGTTCATCTATAAATCAATAGTTATACCATTGTGGAGTATTACCAGTATAGAACATTGTACACTACACTACATACCATATACTTAAATCAAATTTCTCACACTTAATTTTGTATTTCTTTAAAACTCATATTTTAGTTATATAATAAAAGTTCCATTGAAATGTAATCCATTATTATCCCCTGCTAATAATATTCAGTGTATGATCTAACCCTCTTTGATCTGTTCCTGGATCAGGTGAACGTGTGATGAAGCCTCAGATCCTGGAGGTGAACTTCAGTCCAGACTGCGCCCGGGCTTGCCTCCATCACCCTGGTTTCTACGACCACATGTTTCAAACACTCTTCCTGGATGAGGCTGATCAGTGCCCTGTCACTCAGGTCTCATGATGACCTCTAACCCCTGAACTTGAACCCATATTACACACTTGAAAAGGGACAATTTGTGTTTCTAGTAGGAATTGATCACGAGTAATGGTCTGGACCAGCGGGTTGCCCCCTGGGTTGCATTAGTTCACTACTGAGGTCCAGAGGATCGCACTTCAAATGTATTATATTTCCTCTCCGTTAAAATTAGTAAAGACATTGTTTTTAAATCACTTTTGGACTTTTCTATGCTCCCAGACTGTCTAGATTTTGTTTCGATGACTGTTAGCAAACTGGAAAGAGACTGTAAATGTAGGTTCATTATCATTTCTACACAGTTTGGATTTGGCTTCAGTCATATTTAAATGTCAAATGAGTTTCTCTCCGAATGTTTTAATTGTATTTATTTTTAGCATTATTCGCGGGATGGATCTGGGCCGCGAGCTGTATATTTGACATCCCTGGTCTGGACTGATACACAATGATCACACACACCCCCAGAAAAATGGCAAGGGGGGGAGCTGACGTGGGGAAAGAGAGTGGGAACAAGCTAGAGGTTGGGAAAGTGATCTAGAAAGGAGGTCAAGGGGGAAGGCAAGTTTTTCTCCGCTCCAGTACAAATCAGGAGGTCGACCACTGCACTTCCTCCTGGAGAGGACTGCTGAGCAGGCAAAGTAAGGGCATTGCACTGTTATGCGCTGTGGTTTCTCTAGATCCTCCAACTTCCAAGGAACACTGGTTTATTTTGTAAATGTTCTGATCGGTATTAAACCTCATGAAAATGTTACATGAACTGTGAGTGGTGTATTACTATTAATGTGTGTGAAGCGGCGTTCATAATCATAAGTATGGTGAGTTATAGTGTTGTAGAAAAATTTGCTCTTGTAGTTGAACAAACTGTTAAGCATTCACACAGGGTTTATTCAATAGTGACCTGCGCTGGGAATACCGTTTTCTGGACAGACACATCAATGTTTAGCTTATATAGGCAAGGAACATCGGGTTTAAATAAGTATTCTCTTTTCTGCTGGGTTTTCTTGGCAAACTTAACAATTAGATACGGCCACGTTTCATACTACCTTCTCTCAAATCCAGATTTGTCTGGTTCTAGTTCAACTTGGATAATAGCTTTAAAGCACACAGTACAGTTGTCATTAAGCTTATAACGTTTTCCTTCTGTGAGCATTTCTCATTCTATGACAACGTTCTCCGGACTTCACCATTTGAATATGCTTTCTAAATAGCTGCAGATCTAGAGTCAGTTCTTCCATATCACTAAGCTTTAGTTCAGTAATAAATCAACGAAACAACTGGTGATTTTTTTCACTTGATCAACGGTCAATTTTAGCAGGAATTTATATTTTTTTAAACAAGTAAATTATAGCAAAAACCACAGAAAATTATAACATTTTTATGTATATTAATTTGTCTTGTAATTTTTTTTTTTTTTTTTGTCATTTGCTTCAATAAAATAGTTAGAGAATACTGCCGATCAGTTGCGAAGGAGCGAAGAAAACTCTGGGGGCGTGGAACTTGAATCTAATAGTACCAGCCACCGGCGCTCCCACATATACATTTGAAGAAGTTCTAACAGAAGGAGTGTTTTTGCCAATAATGCACTATAACGTTAATGCTGATAAACCCCACCCCAGAAGAAGAAGAGTGCGAGTTGTTGATTGATAGATATCGGTTGGGGATATCGATGTGTTCAGCTGATCTGCCGTATGTGAAAGAGAGAGGAGCGGGGACACTTTCTGTAAGTATCCTAGGAACATCCAATGGTTGACATGAACAGCAATGCTATCAATGTTGACCAGTGTTATATTTGTGCAAAAAAAGCAACAGATTTACGTATGGGTATTCATTCCCCAAGAGATATCCAAGCAAATGCATGGATGACCGTTTTCAGGGTGTTTGCGCGATCACTAAGCTCTTCACCCCACAAAACACATATTGGGCGCACTTCGTTATTTCTCAAAGTTTGTATGGAAAACAAGAGAGAAAGTCATCGCTATTTGCCTTTCATGACGATTGAGCTCAGTCAGCACCTGTGGGTAGCTTGAAACCATTCGATAACGGCGGTGAGTTGCTGAGGAGTGGGACTAACAAATCAGTGTCTGATAGTTTATCACCTGCCGCCCAGACGCTGAGTGATCTAAAAGAAAAATGCCGAAAAAATATCCGTTAATCCACGAAGCGCACAGACATCTCCCTCCCACTCGCAAAGCTGTCAGACTGAGCAGAGAAACCGCTGCTAGGCAGAGAGCGCAAATGCACTTGGCCAAATCAATTCAGGAATTGATCAAATAATTATACATTTCCTCTGACACATCGCGACCCGACCCATACTTTAAGATACGCTGCTCTAGGGAAGTTGTCTACATAGCTAAGAATGAATAGGCTCCATTGTTATGTTAACCGTTTAACCAGTGTGATTCATGCACTTCAAGGCTGGAGACCGTTGTGTGGTTAATCGTTATAATACTGATTAGCCTGAGACAAATTACCTTAGTTTAATCCCGGGAAAGGGCCTTGGATATCAACAATGCCGATATTATATACCAAACAGATGTGGATGGATCAACACCCTCTCTGATTCCTCTGGGGGGTCAATCTGATCTGAGGTGGAACTCTACTCCTGCCCAGACTGCTATGAGTGGGGCACAGGCTCCTCCTATATGAGCGTGTACTATATTGATTGTGTTACTTGATTGTGATCTGCACTCCAACTAACTTTCAGCCCATAATGTCAACTGGCAGTCACATATCAAGAACATGTTGCAGTTTGTTAGAAAAATCAATAACTTGGTTGACCGATAACCATTGCTTAGTTTTCACAATAGTTTCTCTTTTTTTATACTTGAAATCCTACCCAGTTCAATGTGCTGGGACGGATAGAACTGACACAACATGGATAACGCCTGTGAAAATGCCAGATCAAGAGAATGGAGCTATGGTGATGGATACAGCCGCCATAATATGGCTCAGTGGCAAAGTGCTCCCCCTGCTGGTGAAAGACAGTACCTCATCCAACAGGAAAGGGAACGCCAGTGGCTGAACCACGAGAAAGAAGCTGCCATACGGGCCCACTACAATTCCCTTAGACAAAACTCTCCAATGGACTTCCGTGGACATGGGGCACAAGAGACCCAGCCGCCGCATCTGTATCATCAGGACCATCACAGAATGGCTCAGAGTCAGAACATAAGGGATTGGCCAAATCTCTATGGACCCCTGAGAGGCCAGGCATCCCCTAATGTAACCTTACACCGCAGTGGAGAGAGACCCCATGTTTCTGGTAAGCATGAACCCCACTTCCCCAGCTATGAGTTTCTGCCCCCACTCATTGTCGAAAGAGGGCATGAGGATATAACCCATCACCATAAAACTGACCGGGATTATATGGTTGGTCGGATAGTGAATCATAACAATCTCCATTACTTGGAAAGCAAATGGCAGATGTTAGATCCCACCCATTCTAATGGACATGCTAGAGGACATTTTAATGAACATTCAAGGGGACATTCTAATTCCTATTCAGGGTTCATTCTACTGAATGCTCAAAGGGAAGTTCTAGGGGTGGGTCTAGTGGATGTTCTAGGGGTGGCTCTAGTGCACGTTCTAGGGGTGGCTCTAGTGGATGTTCTAGGGGTGGCTCTAGTGGACGTTCTAGGGGTGGCTCTAGTGCACGTTCTAGGGGTGGCTCTAGTGGACGTTCTAGGGGTGGCTCTAATGGACGTTCTAGGGGTGGCTCTAGTGGACGTTCTAGGGGTGGCTCTAGTGGACGTTCTAGGGGTGGCTCTAGTGGACGTTCTAGGGTGGCTCTAGTGGACGTTCTAGGGGTGGCTCTAGTGGACGTTCTAGGGGTGGCTCTAGTGGGAGTTCTAGCGTCCATTCCAGCAGGTCTCCCAGGCTGGACTTCCAGGCTAAGCATGTCAACCCTTTTCAAACTATGACCAACAGTTCTACAGACATTCAGAACGCCAACATCACTCCAACTGTACCTATGGTCAACAACAAACACAGTGAAACAACATCAGGACATACAACTGGTCCTGCGAGATATTCTACATCACTTGTTTTTACAGATTTCCCTTCCACGGGAAGTACAGTATCTGGTGTTGTTGACCTAAAAGCAGCCCAGGTAACAAATGCAGGCACCCATGGTATACTAGGACCTAGTGTTTCTTCCCAAGCCATAACACAACATACAGATCATCTTCCTGGCAATGCTGCTCTGGTTTCTCACACACAGACCTCTACCACCCCAGAACAGCAACATGCTTCCTCTCCTTCTCTCACTGACACCCCTCAGGAAAAACCTCATAAACATAAGATCTCACTCAAGGAAATACAGCACTGGCCCCAGAGTGTTTTAAGATCTAAAAATGGACCTGTAAATGGGAATAACTCAACACAAGACCCCTCTCAGTCCCTACAATTCAGCACAGAGAAGATGTATGTTTTACAAGCAGGCAAAACACAACTACATCTAAACACCAAAGACTACCAGGCGAGCCCCCCTGAGAGGTTTAGTAATGAGGACTCCACTATACGGCTGGAGATTAAGTCCACCCCCAGGTACATGACCCTGACGGCAGTCGCCACCGCTCCGCCGCCCCCCGTGGCTATCGTCCCGCCAATGGGTCCACAGCAGTCCCCAGAGCCCATGGAGACAGAGAATGCAGGCAATGAGCTGCCATTTAAGATTTTACAGACCTGGTCCATCAACGAAAAACAGGCGGAAAACCTGTGGGAAAGAGCTAAAGATGATGCAAGCTCTCTCTCTGTCCTAAATGAGATGGTTCAAGTTGAAAGTCTTCTGTCTTCTGAGTGTGATAAACCTGTAGATGCATCTGCAACAAGTTCAATGGCATCTACAGGAGAGGACAATGATGAGGTCCTTCAGGTCATCACACAAATGGACAAGAGATCACCTTCACCATTTGTCCACACCAACCCTCAGGCAACTGATATTGTATGCATCGGTGGTGCCCAGATAATCGTGGAAGGTAGCTCTAATGTTGCAGATGAGAGCACTCTTGATTTGTCCACGATTGCTGAAGTTCAGTTCAAGTTATGTGCGCTTCAGAGACTGGTTACTTATCTGGAGAGTGCGACAACAGTCACAGAGGCAAAGGATGGTTGTCTCGGGGCCATATTGGAGTTGTATTGGGGAGGGGATACCTCTAACCTGTTAGAAGCTTTAAAAGATCAAATGGATGAGAAAATCATGCAGGATGTGTCTGCCTGGGCCGCAGAGGATGAGAAGGCAGTGGTTCTCTTTGCAGTCAGTGGTATATCACTAGGGAAGTGCTTGAGAAGTTTCCCATTCCAGTACATGTTGACACCTCTTCCCAAGTGGGTTATAGGTCATCATGGTTAAATGTCAACGAGAAGCTGAATGACATTGGCAAAGATTCTGGAAGAGCTTGGTCTCTGTGGTTCATACCAGACCTCACAACAAACACAGACCTCACGATGGACGTCCAGAGCCCCCAACAAACACAGACCTCACGATGGAAGCAGAGCCCCCTCAACAAACACAGACCTCACGATGGACGTAGACCCCCCAACAAACACAGACCTCCCAACAAACGCAGACTTAGAGCCAGAACCCTGTTCCCCAATGATTTTGACCGTCCTCACACCAGAGGATGCTGTGAAACTGCTTGCTGAAACAGAGGCACCAGACACAGACCTCAAAACGGTCGTAGACCTCACAACAGACTCGGACACAGAACCCCTTTCCCCAATGAATTTGACCATCTTGACATCTGAGGATGCCATGAGACTGTTTTGCCAGATCGAGAATGGCTCTGACCTCCAATTCGCGTCCCCTGAATCCTGCTCTGAAGACAAAGATAAGACACAGACAAAGCAACTAGAGAATATAGAAAGTGGCAGCTTAGATAAGTCTTGCTACTGTCCTTGTGGTATTGAAACTGACAATGGGTTTGAAATGGGCCTATGCTCCAGTTGTCAGAGAGAGAAAGGATTGCAGCAAGATACAAGATGCATAACAATCGCTCACTGCTTTACCATGTCATGTACAAATGATCAGGAGACAGAGGTCCCCAAGGACTCTGGGGGGAAGGTGACTGTTGACAGTCAATGCAAGGACAAGAAGCAGATACATTCAACTGAAGAAGAGGGTGATGACAATAAATCCAGTGACAATAAGACACAGGGTGAAATGCAGCAAATGACAGGCGTCATACCGATCATTGACTTTTTTTTCTGGTCAGATACAAGTGAGGGTTCCGATCAGGAGACAGAGGAGAGCTATAATGAACCACATGCTCAGATTGAGGCTCATGCTTCTAATGTGAAAAGGACAGAGCCTGAAACTGATGCCAAAGCACCATGTGAGTCAGCCCAAGAACGTACGACCCAAAGCAAAGTCAGTCCTGGTTCTGAGGATAGGGAAAGATGGCAAGAGAAGGACCAAGACTGCATGACGAGTACATTACCACTTCCCAAGGTTGAAAACCCCTCTAAGTTAAGAGCTAACATCATAGCAGACAACTGGTGTTCACCTATAGAGGTCTGTGGTTCACCTGTAGAAAAGTATGACAAAGTTGCTGACTTTGTCACTCAATACAAAACCTGCAAGTCAAAGAAAAAAGTACATCAAAAAATGGAAAAGGAGAAAACCCTCCATCCAACGTCATCTGACAGGCAAAAGCACAAGAAAAGCCTTGGGAGAGCAGAGAGGGGAAGGACACCATCCCAAACCACTAAATGCTCTGGGTTGAAGGCAACTGTGGATAATCAATGCAGGGACATGAAGCCACATGCATCACACAAGAAGAGACATTCAACTGAGAGTGATGAAAATCGATGTAAAGACAAGAAGAGGGGATCATCAACTGTGAAAGAGTGTGAGGGCTGTCAATCCAGGGACAAGAAGCCACCGAAGAGAAGACATTCAACTGAGAAAGAGAGAGAGGACAATCAAAGTAGGGACAAGATGTCACAGAAGAGGAGAAATTCAACTGAAACTGACGGCAGGAACTCAGACTCCAAAGAGTTACAGTGCCAGTTGGTGGACATAGAGAGGAGCAGTGGAAACTCACTCCCGTGCCCTGGGGTGAAAACCCTCCATGTGCAGGGATCCTCAACCACCACCATTCCTCTCAAAATCTCCATAAACGTCCCCAAAAAGCCTTCCGTAAACGCCTCACCCTCAAAACATGCAGAGGAAATCCTCAAAATCCCGAAGACTAAAGCACAGAACAAAGCTAACAGACACTGCTCCCTTACAAAATCTGTGTCTCCTGTTGTCAGAGAGAGGCAGAGGAATGGCGGCAAACAAAAGCAAACAATTCAATGTTTAAAAATCAGATTGGAAAAGCTGTCCTTACCCCAACATCTTGCCAGGAAAGGTTGTCCACCAAGCCGGAAGAGGGAGGAAGGTTCTCCACCAAGGCAGAAGAGGGTGGCAGATAGAGGAGAGCCTGAGGGTTTAGCGGTAAAGGTTTCTAAGCATCCTGACTTGTCCAAGAAACTAAAACGTAAGGCACAGAGCGACTTGAAATCCCAACAGAATTTGACAAAGATTCCGAAGGTGTTGAATGGAATGTTTTCAAAAAGTGAGTGTAAGAATGACTCGCCGCCAAGGATTCTGAAGCTTCCGAGGACTCCAGAGGTTTCAAAGGATTGGCATGAGAGAGAGAACAGGAAAGAGCCATCTCCCAGTGCTTCACCTGAATCACAAATGCTGGACAAACCTGCAAGAGTGGCACACAAGCCCAAATCTTTTATCAAACTTGCCAGTCCCAGTGGTTACAGCCCAGGTAGTCATTCTTGCCCTCATACGGCCATGGTGTCACCGTCACATGGCAACGTAGATTTTGGGGAAAAAGTCTCTGCGAGGCAACAGGTGTTCTCAGATTGGGAGAGCAGCTTTGTCCCGACTCCAAGCCCCTGGACTCGCAGGCAATCAGGGTGTCCTCCAGAGGAAGTGGAAGGTCAACAGGCCAGTCCCAGGTCCAGCTCGGAGACCAGGATCATCCGACCCATTCTAAAACGTGTCGATGCTCCGCCGAAACCCAAGCGGAACATCAGCTTTTCTTTGTATCCAAGGAACGTGCACTACTTCAAGCCCTGCGAATATGAAAATTACGCCATGTTCAACAGGTCTTACACGGATCCTGAAGATGCACAGTGTTCTGAAGATGCTCCTGTGAACTGCCAGAACACGGAGGAACAGTCCCCCGTTATGGAAGAAAAGCTGCGAGATATAGGGGAGCTGAAGCCTGGACCAAGTGTTTTTTGTGAAAAGAGCTTCAAAAGGAAGTGGCAAATGCAGGATCCTGCTGCCATTTTGATGAAGAGTATTTGTCAGGCAAAGCATTGGACGAAGTCTCTCCATCGTGAACCTCCGAAAGACTTCAGACACTCAGGTAAGGACACCAATCACAAGCCACTGGCAAAAGAAAATGGCATGTATTCCCTCAAAGTCTTTGTGTAATATGTATAGCTAGCATGGGACATGAAAAACGAACACACAGAATAACACACAACAGGTCAATATTTAGATACATTTTGTTGGATTTCCAGTCATTGACAATTTCTTCTGGTTACAGCAAAAATAACTGGAGTTGGTTACAAGTGGTCCGAGAGGCAGAAGAAGAGGCCAAATTAAATTGAAGGTAAGTCGCAGGCTATGCTGGCCTCACATCGTAGGCTACTTTTACAATTGCACCAATGATTTCCCAGTATTTCAAACTGTTGTATGTCTTTTTCCTTTTAGAAAAATCTCAGACCTAGACTGACTGACTGTTGGGTTCTGATTGGAATCATCTAGATGAAAGGGTATTATGTTATTTATAGGAGCTGAGTAGTGAATGCAAATGTATCATGCTATTTTACACAGGCCTGTGAGTCTGGGTCAATATGACCTAAGCAAACTTGGGAGTCAAAGTGAGAGGGGTGACGGAGAATAGGGGTGAACAGACTAGTGTATTTTCCAACTCTCACAGGATGTGACTTATTACCTTACCATATGTAATTGATAAGCGTCATTCCATTTGATTTCAATCGCGTTTTGACCGGTCAAACATGTTTTGGAAAGATTTGTTCAAATCAAGGGGGTGCAGTCAAAAGGTGATTGAAATCAAATGGAATGACCCATAAAGTAAAGAGAAAGCTTGGGGGAAAAGTTGATGTACTTGTTCAAGGTGTACAAGAACTTCACTAGAAAATCAGCCTTATCGATGAGAACATCAATACCAATTTGTTAGGTAACTGAAACCTATGTACAGTGGGGCAAAAAAGTATTTAGGCAGCCACCAATTGTGCAAGTTCTCCCACTTAAAAAGATTAGAGAGGCCTGTAATTTGCATCATAGGTACACTTCAACTATGACAGACAAAATGAGAAAAAAAATCCAGAAAATCACATTGTAGGATTTTTAATGAATGTATATGCAAATTATGGTGGAAAATAAGTATTTGGTCAATAACAAAAGTTTATCTCAATACTTTATCATTGCCAACAAAGGGTATATAACAGAGGTCAAACGTTTTCTGTAAGTCTTCACAAGGTTTTCACATACTGTTGCTGGTATTTTGGCCCATTCCTCCATGCAGATCTCCTCTAGAGCAGTGATGTTTTGGGGCTGTTGCTGGGCAACACGGACTTTCAACTCCCTCCAAAGATTTTCCATGGGGTTAAGATCTGGAGACTGGTTAGGCCACTCCAGGACCTTGAAATGCTTCTTACGAAGCCACTCCTTCGTTGCCCGGCCGGTGTGTTTGGGATCATTGTCATGCTGAAAGACCCTGCCACGTTTCATCTTCAATGCCCTTGCTGATGGAAGGAGGTTTTCACTCAAAATCTCACGATACCTGGCCCCATTCATTCTTTCCTTTACACGGATCAGTCGTCCTGGTCCCTTTGCAGACCAACAGCCCCAAAGCGTGATGTTTCCACCCCCATGCTTCACAGTAGGTATGGTGTTCTTTGGATGCAACTCAGCATTCTTTGTCCTCCAAACACGACGAGTTGAGTTTTTACCAAAAAGTTATATTTTGGTTTCATCTGACCATATGACATTCTCCCAATCTTCTTCTGGATCATCCAAATGCTCTCTAGCAAACTTCAGACGGGCCTGGACATGTACTGGCTTAAGCAGGGGGACACGTCTGGCACTGCAGGATTTGAGTCCCTGGCAGCGTAGTGTGTTACTGTTGGTAGGCTTTGTTACTTTGGTCCCAGCTCTCTGCAGGTCATTCACTAGATCGCCCCGTGTGGTTCTGGGATTTTTGCTCACCGTTCTTGTGATCATTTTGACACCACGGGTGAGATCTTGTATGGAGACCCAGATCGAGGGAGATTATCAGTGGTCTTGTATGTCTTCCATTTCCTAATAATTGCTCCCACAGTTGATTTCTTCAAACCAAGCTGCTTACTATTGCAGATTCAGTCTTCCCAGCCTGGTGCAGGTCTACAATTGTGTTTCTGGTGTCCTTTGACAGCTCTTTGGTCTTGGCCATAGTGGAGTTTGGAGTGTGACTGTTTGAGGTTGTGGACAGGTGTCTTTTATACTGATAACAAGTTCAAACAGGTGCCATTAATACAGGTAACGAGTGGAGGACAGAGGAGCCTCTTAAAGAACAAGTTACAGGTCTGTGAGAGCCAGAAATCTTGCTTGTTTGTAGGTGACCAAATACTTATTTTCCACCATGATCTGCAAATAAATTCATTAAAAATCCTACAATGTGATTTTCTGGATTTTTTTTTCTAATTTTGTCTGTCATAGTTGAAGTGTACCTGTGATGAAAATTACAGGCCTCACATCTTTTTAAGTGGGAGAACTTGCACAATTGGTGGCTGACTAAATACTTTTTTTGCCCCACTGTAAGTGTGACTTCTGTTGACCGGGTTGCAACATGTTCTGTTCATGCTCTTGAGTATATTCTGAGGCAGTGTTCTCAGGATCCTGTGTACGTTCAATAGATTTTTGAACTGAAAAGTTGCCTTACTGATCCTTCATCTCCACTTGGAAAGCCAGTAGCTATTTCCTACAGTGCTAATGTGAATATTTCTCACCTTCTCACTTATGCTTGCCTCTTAGGTTCCTCTCAGAATTCAAGTCCCCGTCACGGTCACTGTCCACGTTCCTTTCAGAATGTAAGCCCCCTCGTGGTCGGGAGAGACGTGATTCGTAAGCATATCAGTCGGACATGACAGGATACACCAGACAGAACAGTAGTTGATGTCAACCTGCAAAAACAATACTTTTACCTCAAACCTGACATCATGCCTATGCTGTTCTTTAAAAAAAAAAACTTGAAACCCTACATATTTAGGCTACATTATGCAGTTTACTTTTCTACATGTTTTCATCTGTTTTTAAATGAATAAATGTCTGATTTCTCTCCCTAATTAATAGGGTTGGTTAGCTGTGGTTGAAGTCAGAAGTGTGTATTATATAGTATGTACATGTGTTATTGTTACCTGGACACCTAACGGTGATTGGTGTTTGGTTATCTGTATTCCTATAGTATTGTTTGCCTACATTGTTAGGACACCATCATAGTGATGGTATTGGACATTGTTTGTTTACAGTGTTTTCTATTGCAACCAGAAAAAAACGACAACTTTTTGTTGTTGTTGTAATATGTTCTTTTTTTTAACGCTGGTGGTAAAGTGGGTAAATGTATCGTGGATATCGACATTAAATGATGTTTGAAAGCCATTATGTCGCTTTTTTAAAATGTGATTTCTTGCACTGGTTTATAGTTTTGTGGCCATAGATGATGTTTCGGGTATTGAGGAATGTATGTAGTTTACAGGTCACTGGTATTATACTACATCTTAAAGTTGTCAATCCCATGTTTTGTTTTTAATATTTGTACGTTTTGATGCTGTATTGGTTTTTTTTATGTACACCTCTGTTTACTGTATTGTTATGGCACTGAACTAATATAAATATATACAATATGTTTTTGGTGATTGATACCGGTCTTCTCAGTAAAGTGACTGTTCCACTGGATGTCATAAGGTGAATGCAACAATTTGTAAGTCGCTCTGGATAAGAGCGTCTGCTAAATGACTTAAATGTAAATGTAAATGTACCCAGCATCCAATGAAGGTAATTGTAGTATTATTTACCTTCACCACCAGGCGAAGACCACAATTAAGACATATACAGTTACACCACCAGAGGGAAGCAAAGTACAATATTAATGTTCCTTTCGTTTCAGTCATTCGCTTGTGCAAGGCTTCTCCAATGTGTTGAGACTTATCTAGAGGGAAAAGAAATGCACACCTATTTAGGCGAGGTGCTGGCTAACGGAGTAGAAACGTTGAAAATAAAGGAGAGCCGCACACTAAGAGCTCAGATGCAAAAATGTAATGTCCGATGTTTCGACAGACAAATTGTCTTCGTCAGGGTATAATCACAAACACTGCAGGGTGACTTGTTTATATAGTGTCAAAAGACACACACAGGTGTCTGTAATCATGGCCAAGTATGGCCTAATATTGTTTAATTCTCAAATATTAAAATGACAAAAAAACAAATGGATAGCATAGCATCAGATTCAATTTAGACTACAAAGAATTACAAAGTCACAATCACAAGAATGTCTTCAGATCAAAATCAACAGTACAAAATCACTGCTTACAAATGAGATTTGTATATCTCATCCTGAGTTGAAAAGTACTAATCTTCCATACTTGAGGTCAGCATGCCTTGGACTCTTGTTTTCCTCAATGCAGGAGGAAATGTATTTAACTAGGCAAGTCAGATAAGAACAAAGTCTTATTTACACTGACAGCTTACCAGGGAACAGTAGGTTAACTGCCTTGTTCAGAACAACAGATTTTTAACTTCTCACCTTGGGGATTTGAACCAGCAACCTCTCGGTTACTGACCCAACGCTCTAACCACTAAGCTACCTGCCGCCTCCTTTTCTACTTGGTAGGCTACAGGATTATATACATGGCTGACCTGGCCTGGGAGATCGAAGGGTTAAAATCCAAATCGTATTTGTTGGGGAAATTTCCAGCTCTTTGGTAATTTTCCTGTACCCATGTTGGAGAGCCCAGTCACCTGGTGATTTTCCAGTACCCATGTTGGAGAGCCCAGTCACCTGGTGATTTTCCTGTACCCATGTTGGAGAGCCCAGTCACCTGGTGATTTTCCAGTACCCATGTTGGAGAGCCCAGTCACCTGGTGATTTTCCAGTACCCATGTTGGAGAGCCCAGTCACCTGGTGATTTTCCAGTACCCATGTTGGAGAGCCCAGTCACCTGGTGATTTTCCAGTACCCATGTTGGAGAGCCCAGTCACCTGGTGATTTTCCAGTACCCATGTTGGAGAGCCCAGTCACCTGGTGATTTTCCAGTACCCATGTTGGAGAGCCCAGTCACCTGGTGATTTTCCTGTACCCATGTTGGAGAGCCCAGTCACCTGGTGATTTTCCAGTACCCATGTTGGAGAGCCCAGTCACCTGGTGATTTTCCAGTACCCATGTTGGAGAGCCCAGTCACCTGGTGATTTTCCAGTACCCATGTTGGAGAGTCCAGTCACCTGGTGATTTTCCAGTACCCATGTTGGAGAGCCCAGTCACCTGGTGATTTTCCTGTACCCATGTTGGAGAGCCCAGTCACCTGGTGATTTTCCAGTACCCATGTTGGAGAGTCCAGTCACCTGGTGATTTTCCAGTACCCATGTTGGAGAGCCCAGTCACCTGGTGATTTTCCAGTACCCATGTTGGAGAGTCCAGTCACCTGGTGACTTTCCTGTACCCATGTTGGAGAGCCCATTCACCTGGTGATTTTCCTGTACCCATGTTGGAGAGCCCAGTCACCTGGTGATTTTCCAGTACCCATGTTGGAGAGCCCAGTCACCTGGTGATTTTCCTGTACCCATGTTGGAGAGCCCAGTCACCTGGTGATTTTCCAGTACCCATGTTGGAGAGCCCAGTCACCTGGTGATTTTCCAGTACCCATGTTGGAGAGTCCAGTCACCTGGTGATTTTCCAGTACCCATGTTGGAGAGCCCAGTCACCTGGTGATTTTCCAGTACCCATGTTGGAGAGTCCAGTCACCTGGTGACTTTCCTGTACCCATGTTGGAGAGCCCAGTCACCTGGTGATTTTCCTGTACCCATGTTGGAGAGCCCAGTCACCTGGTGATTTTCCAGTACCCATGTTGGAGAGCCCAGTCACCTGGTGATTTTCCAGTACCCATGTTGGAGAGCCCAGTCACCTGGTGATTTTCCAGTACCCATGTTGGAGAGCCCAGTCACCTGGTGATTTTCCAGTACCCATGTTGGAGAGCCCAGTCACCTGGTGATTTTCCAGTACCCATGTTGGAGAGTCCAGTCACCTGGTGATTTTCCAGTACCCATGTTGGAGAGTCCAGTCACCTGGTGATTTTCCAGTACCCATGTTGGAGAGCCCAGTCACCTGGTGATTTTCCAGTACCCATGTTGGAGAGTCCAGTCACCTGGTGATTTTCCAGTACCCATGTTGGAGAGCCCAGTCACCTGGTGATTTTCCAGTACCCATGTTGGAGAGCGCAGTCACCTGGTGATTTTCCAGTACCCATGTTGGAGAGTCCAGTCACCTGGTGACTTTCCTGTACCCATGTTGGAGAGTCCAGTCACCTGGTGATTTTCCAGTACCCATGTTGGAGAGTCCAGTCACCTGGTGATTTTCCTGTACCCATGTTGGAGAGTCCAGTCACCTGGTGATTTTCCTGTACCCATGTTGGAGAGCCCAGTCACCTGGTGATTTTCCTGTACCCATGTTGGAGAGCCCAGTCACCTGGTGATTTTCCAGTACCTATACTATTTCCTTTTGAGGTTGGAGGAAGAAGCAGTATAATGTTAAATATTAGATGTGTAAGCAGAATGAAGGTGTAAACCATGTAAATGTGCAGGAGTGGTCCAACAAAGAGTTAACCATTAGACACGGATAAACAGAACGAAGAGGTATCTATGTGAACATGCTACACTGAGCTAACATAGACCAGACTGTTTGGACTGACACATAGAATCTAGTCAAGGTTACTATACAGGTACATGGGTTAATCATTTCCAAGTGACATAGACCTGGACTGGTGTGGGCCAGTGACTGTACATATTTACCAACCAAAACAGGGGCCACAACAGGGGCCACAAGTTATGTATATGTATTGGGAAGACATGGTTGTATTAATCAAAATCTATTGGAAATGTACTTATAATGGGAACATATATATACAGTATGTAATAAATGTATTATTATTTTATAGTAAACCGGTGGTGACGCCACCAATATAATTTAAACTGAGTCACTCTGGGTGTAAACAAGCGAGAATTAAAACAAAAAGATTATGGTGGCCCAAGGGGACTTCTACAAAAAGAAGAGTGTCATTATCTGGTGGAAATGTATAAATACTGATGTTTTGAACAAGATAAGTTGTTCCATGGAATTCTGTTACTTTTGTAATAAAGTATTTTTGAATTGACAAGTTCCGGTATCTCAGAAAAAATGTATTCAGTATTTCCACGACATATTCACGCAGCTGTAAATGAGCTGTGTGTGTTTTGATCCCAGCAGGTGTCAGATAAGAGGCGCTGGGCTGTGGAGAAAAAGGCCCTTCCCATTGTCTGTCGCATGGATTAGGAATATCGGGGAATAACAGGCTAAATACTGTGTTTTGCCCACCTCATGTGATAATATCCATAATACATTTTAATCAACTAAATCAATTCTGAGAAAATTAAACATAGCCTGCAGCATGCAACATATTTATTAATATGTATACTACATACAGTAGACATTTAACACCCAATTTACCTACTTAATGCATCAGATTTGATATGAATGTCTGCGCTGCCACGCCATAGTGTGACTATATGTAGATGCGTTCTCGTCTGGCGCGTTAACAGTTCTTTCGAGACGTCAGAATTACGTCCCGGCATGTCAAAAAAGGGAGCAATCCTATGATCTTATCACGCTCCCTTTGGCTACATTCAAAGTAATGTAATGACCCGACTAGATCATAAAGGAACAATTGTCCAGACAGAGGCTTGAGTTTACGAATTGACGGTTTATTACACCAACTTTACACAGGCTACTGTTTGGGCCGTAGCACACGCCAAATAGATGACACAAGCCAATCGTGACCTTCTCTTGTGAAGCCCAGACGTAAGAGAGAGAGAACAAAAGCTGAACCTGGTCTTAACTTCCAATGCTCCACCCCCCTGCCCAACCCCCCCTCCACGCCACTCCACCAACCACCAGGATGCCCGGCATCAGAACATTCCAGGCATTCCCGTGATTGGCAGATAGCAGGTTGATTGACAGGTTGGACCCCGCGAACACCGGGTACTGGTCAGTACAACACAACCACCTCCTAGCCTAACACATAACACACAGCTGTCTGTGCGGGTCGCTACACAGCCCCCCCCACCACAAAGTCCCTCGTCCCCGAGGGAACAAACAAAGTCTCTGAAGCGACCCGGAGGTCTCCTTTGCCTGCGTGGTCGTGATGGTCGCAGAGTGCCCCTCTGGGACCCAGGGGATGAAGGCAGGGATATGGGTGACAAGGAAGCGGGAACGGGTAATACAGTCCGTGGCTCTGGGGAACCACGCGGTGACACAGGGGGGGAGACAGGGGGAGTGGGCTGTCTGGAGCCTTGTCTGCGGCACCTGAGGGTGGGTGCCTGGAGAATGTCATTGCCAGAGAGGGGAATTGTGGGGGTTCCTGGGGTTTGGGGAGAAGAGGCCCCTCTGTATGGGGCTAACCTGTCCCGGTGCAGTGCCACCTTTCTCCCCCTGGGAGGAAGCTGCACCCGGTACACAACCTCCCCTACCCTCTCCAGGACACTGCAGGGTCCCACCCAGTGACTGTCCAACTTGGGGCATCTGCCTTTTTTCCTTAGGGGGCTGTAGACCCAGACCAGCTCCCCAGCCACAAAGTGCCTTCCCCGGGTGTGCACGTCATAGTTCCTTTTCTGCCTCACACCTGCATTCACCAGCTGCTCTCTGGCGAAGGTGTGGGCTGTCTCCAGGCGGTCCTGGAGTCTCCGGGCATACTCCGGCCCCGGAGGAACATGAGGGCTATCCAGGGCCGACCAAACGCCATCTCCGCAGGGGTGCGGATCTCTCCCCCAGCATGAGGAGGGCAGGCGTGCAGGAAGTGGAGTCTTGGACAGCGGAGCGGCATGCCATGAGGACCATAGGCAGGTGCTTGTCCCAGTCACGCTGGTGTTTGGAAGAGACGATGGCCAGCTGCTGTCCAAGCGTTTTGTTGAAGCGCTCCACAAGGCCATCACTTTGAGGATGGAGAGGAGTAGTGCGGGTCTTGTGCATACCCAGCCTCTCACACATGGTGGCGAACACACGGGACTCAAAGTTTCTGCCTTGGTCGCTGTGGATGGACTCTGCAGCTCCAAACCTGCTGAACATCCCCGCTGTCAGGGCGTCGACGATGGTCTCTGCCTCCTGGTCAGGCAGAGCATAGGCCTCGGGCCATTTTGTGAAATAGTCCATGGCCGTGAGCACCCAGCGGTTTCCACTGTCTGTGGTGGGGAACGGCCCAACTACATCCACTCCCACCCTCTCCATGGGAGCCCCCACTGGGAACTGTTGTAGCTGAGCATGAGAGCGGCCTGGGGGGCCCTTTCTCGCTGTGCAGTTGTCACAGCGGCGACAAAAGTCCTCCACATCCCTCTTGTGCTGCCCCCAGTAGAAGCCCTGACGGAGACGGCGCAGTGTTTTTGTGACCCCAAAGTGTCCAGTCCCCACCCCCCCATGAGTACTCTGGAGCACAGCCTCCCGCAATGCTTTTGGGACCACCACCTGCCACCTCTCCTCTCCCGTAGCTGACTCCTTCCATGCCCGCTGTAGCACGCCATCAGCCAGCCGCAGTCTCTCAAACTTCGACCACAACCCTTTGGTCGCGAGTGAGAGCGCTGTCACCTCTTCCCATGGTGGCCTCACCTGCGCCTCTACCCACTGTAGCACTGGCTGTAGGTCTGTGTCCCGTCCCTGCTGCTGCCGCCATTCAGCCACGTCGACAGTCTGCAGCTCACAGCAGACAGGCCCGCTCGCCCGACACACTGTGGCACAGTAGCAGCTCTCTCTCCCGTCCCTCTCTCCGTTCACAGTGGCGGCAGCCGTCTGCAGTACAGGGCCGACGGGACATGGCGTCGGCGTTGGAGTGGCGTGCCCCTGCCCTGTGCACCACCGTGAAGTCATACGGCTGAAGCTCCTCCAACCAGCGTGCCACCTGCCCCTCTGGCTCTCTGAAAGACATGAGCCACTGGAGAGCAGAGTGGTCAGTCCTTACAGTAAAGGGCAGACCACCCAGGTAGTACTTGAAGTGTTTGACGGAAGCCACAACAGCCAAGAGCTCCCGCCGGGTGACACAGTAGCGGCGCTCATGTTTGTCAAATGTTTTGCTGAAGTACGCCACCACTCTCTCCCCCTCTGGCCCCACCTGGGCCAGCACCCCACCCATGCCCACATTGCTCGCGTCTGTGTCCAGGATAAAGGGCAAGGTGAGGTCAGGGGGCGAGCACGGGGCCTCGATCAGTGCACGTTTGAGGGTGTTGAACGCCTCCTCACACTCCACTGTCCAAGTGAAAGCCTTGTCCTTCGGCAGCAGGCGGTTCAGTGGAGCAGCAACGCTTGAGAAGCCCCGTACAAACCTCCTGTAGTACGAGGCCAGGCCCAGGAAGCTCTTCAGCTGACGCTGGTCGGTGGGGGTGGGCCAGTCTCTGACAGCCCCTACCTTGTCCTCCATGGTGCTGATCCCCTCCTTCCCCACTCGGTGGCCCAAGAAGGACACCTCTCTCCTCATGAAGTGGCACTTCTCGGGGTGGAGCTTCAGACCTGCGGCAGCCACCCTCTCCAGCACACGCCGTAGCGCCCCCAGGGCTGACTGGAAGGAGCTGCCATGGGCCAGGATGTCATCGAGATATACCAGACACTGCTGTCGGGGGATGCCATCCAGCACCCTGTCCATCAAACGCTCAAAAGTAGCTGGAGCGTTGCACAGGCCAAAGCACAGGACCTTGAACTGCCAGTGTCCTCTGTTAGTGGAGAACGCAGTTTTGGCTCTGGCCTCTGGGGAGAGGGGCACCTGCCAGTAGCCACTGCGGAGGTCTAGTGAGGAGAACCAGGAGGACCCCCTAACCAGGTCCAGCGACTCATCGATACGTGGTATGGGGTATGAGTCCTTCCTGGTTACCTCATTCAGCCGCCTGTAGTCCGCACAGAACCTCAGCTTGCCCCCCCTTCTTCGGAACCATGACGACTGGCGCCGCCCAGGGGCTGTCTGAGGGCTCAATAAAGTCTGCCCGCTGCATCTCCAACACAGCCTTGTCTGCCGCCTCCTGGCGTGCCAGCGGGATACGGCGGGGACGCATCTTGATGGGTCGAGCATCACCTGTGTCGATCTCATGCTGCACCAGATGAGTCTGACCCACCTCTTCCTCACTCAACGCAAAGCTGTCTCTGAATTCAAACAGCAACTGCCACAACCGTTCCTGCTGCTCAGGGTCAAGACCAACACAGTTCCTCCCCCATATCTCCCTCACTGCAGACAGTGTCCTCTCCTCTCCCATCTGGGGTAGCTGGGCTGGGGGGGATGCGACCCGGGCTCACAGAGGGCTGTGTCATGGAGGTAGCTGGGGGAATGTAACACACCGCTGTAGGTGACAGGGGGACTGGGGAAAAGTCACACACAGCTGTGGGGGAGGGGGCGCAGCCATGAGTCTCTGCTGCTTTAACTGTTGGAGTAAAGGGTTTGTTGGGTTGAGTGAATGTGACATTAGGGGGGCCATGGTGACTTCCGTCCCTCCCTGGAAGCTCAGTGTGCCCCTATTTAGGTCTAACTGGCAGCCTGTGCTCCTAAGAAAGTCCAACCCCAGGATACAAGGGTCCTGCACAGCCGCCACCCACACAGGATGACGCACAGTCCTGCCCCCTACTGTCAGAGTCATTATTCCCTTCCCTTTCATGGGTGCCAGCTCACCTGTGACTGTGCGGAGCTGCACAGTTGTAGGCTCACACTGAGTCCAACCTGGCACAATATCTGGCCTCACCAGGGTTACTGTGGAACCAGTGTCCACCAGGGCGGAGCAGGGCACCCCCTCCACAGTGACAGGGACATGACAAAAGTCCCCAACACAGGTCCGGCCCACCACAACAACAGGCTCCATCCGCTTGCCCTCGTCTGCTTCTGGGGGAAGTGGAGCCTTGCTTCCCCGTCTGTGCCGGTGGGCTCCTCCAGAAGATGATGGTGGTTGGGATAGAAAGCCAGGGGTCCGCACTACCCGGGCTATGCGGACCCCGAGCCGTTTCCCTGAGCTCTGAGGGACATGGGGCAAACTCGGCGCAGATGGCCTGGCTGGCCACAACCCCAGCAGACCCTGGGACCAGGGCGTGTGTTTCGTTCCGCCTGTAGCGACACAGCACGAATGAGTTTTGTCATTTCGGCCACCCAAGCAGGCTTTTCCGGCTCCGGGCTGCTCTGCCCCCCAGCTCGCACAGAGGGTGTGTCTCCCTGCACCCCCACCAAAGCCCCAGCTGAAGCCCCAGCCCACACCAGCTCCCTCTCCAAAGCCATCTCCAAGGCTGTCTGCAATGACTCAGGATGAGCCAGCTGGGTCTGTATGCGCAGCTCCGTAGGAGAGAGCGCCTGTATGAACTGGTCCCGTGCTAGCTCGCTCTGCACGGAGGGGGGCATGTGAGCATATGCCCGCCGAGAGAGGCTCTCAATGTCATTAGCTAGCACCCGTAGAGGCTCTCCAGGCTGCCTGCGTCTATTACTCAGTTCGGAGCGCAGTAGCCCGGGCTGTACACACTGCCCATAGCGCCTCCTCAGTGCTCCCACTAAAGCCCCATAATCATGCCTGTCCTCGGGGCTAATCAATATCAAACAGGCCAGAGCTTCATCCGTGAGGCATAAAGCCAACTGCAGTGCCCTTTCTTCATCCGACCACCCCCTAAAATGAGCTAACAGTTCAAACTGAGCATGAAAAGCTTCCCAATCCGCCTTACCGGAATACTTCGGGGTCTTAACAGATACGGACGCAGCCGGGAACTGGGCGCCGCCATGTTTGTTTACATCCTGAGCCCCAGATTCCTTATCACGCCGCGTCGACGTCACCACTTCGGTCCGCCCACCAGAATCTGCGCGAAATACATTCGACGAAGCACTCATGCCCGCTTCAGCCGCCATCGCTCTAACGTCCTCCCTCAAGCGGCCTCTGCGCTCCGACGCCCTGGCGATCTCCTCAGACAGAGCCCCCGAAGTCCATTCACATGCAGCTCCTTGGCCATAATCGTCCCCTACCTCCACCTTCACTTTCGGATTCCCTCGAAGCATTTTCCATCCCCGTTCTCACCTACGGTAGCTAGCCACATAAGTCAGCTAGCTAGCTGGCTAACTTGTATCAACGTTTTTACTTCTGACACCAATGTAATGACCCGACTAGATCATAAAGGAACAATTGTCCAGACAGAGGCTTGAGTTTACGAATTGACGGTTTATTACACCAACTTTACACAGGCTACTGTTTGGGCCGTAGCACACGCCAAATAGATGACACAAGCCAATCGTGACCTTCTCTTGTGAAGCCCAGACGTAAGAGAGAGAAACAAAAGCTGAACCTGGTCTTAACTTCCAATGCTCCACCCCCATGCCCAACCCCCCTCCACGCCACTCCACCAACCACCAGGATGCCCGGCATCAGAACATTCCAGGCATTCCCGTGATTGGCAGATAGCAGGTTGATTGACAGGTTGGACCCCGCGAACACCGGGTACTGGTCAGTACAACACAACCACCTCCTAGCCTAACACATAACACACAGCTGTCTGTGCGGGTCGCTACAGTAATCTTGTTTGGGTCTATGACCAACATCAGGAAAAATAACTATAATTCTGTATCGTTTTTGAGCTTTTTTTGTCGGTAGGGTGCTGTTTACTGGGTAACAGAGCAATCTAGTGGAAAAATAAACGCACACCTATTTAGGCGAGGTGCTGGCTAGCGGAGTAGAAAACTTGAAAACAAAGGAGAGCCGCACACTCTTAAGATCTCAGATGCAAAAAAGTAATGTCCAACGTTTCAACAGACAAGCTGTCTTCGTCAGGGTACAATCACAAACACTGCAGGGTGACTCGTTTATATAGTGTCAAAAGACACACACGTGTCTGTAATCATGGCCAAGTATGGTCTAATATCATTGGTTAATTCTCAAATATTAAAGGACATACAAAGAACAACATACATCAAACAAATGGATAGCACACGATCATAGATTCAATTTAGTCTACATAAGCCTACAAACAATTACAATGGCAAAGTCACAATAATCACAAGAATGCTTCAGATCAAAGTCTATGTTGAGACCGAAGGGAACAAGGTATTGGAGTGGCCATCACAAAGCCCTGACCTCAGTCCTACAGAAAATGTGTGGGCAGAACTGGAAAAGCATGTGGAGCAAGGAGGCCTACAAACCTGACTCAGTTACACCAGCTCTTTCAGGAGGAATGGGCCAAAATGCACCCAACTTATTGTGGGAAGCTTGTGGAAGGCTACCCAAAACCTTTGACCCAAGTTAAATACTTTAAAGGCAATGTTACCAAATACTAATTGAGTGTATGTAAACTTCTGACCCACTGGGTAGGCAATGTGATGTGATGAAAGAAATACAATATAAATACAATACAAATTCTGACATTCCACATTCTTAAAACAAAGTGGTGATCCTAACTGACCTAAAACAGGGACATTTTTTTTTACCAGGATTAAATGTCAGGAATTGTAAAAAAAAAACTGAGTTAAATGTGTTTGGCTAAGGTGTATGTAAACTTCTGACTTCAACTGTACATGTTTATATATAATTATTATTGAATTCCTTTCCAAGAGAAAAAAGGCCTGGGGAATGATCCATGGTAAACCAACACCTCCATCAGTCTGTAAATCACCACCGTCAAGATGTGACTGGTTCAGACATTGTCTCTTCCCATACGTTTCTCCAGAGCCATCCAGGTTTCGTTTCATGTACATTTCCCAACTCTTTCAAATGCTCAAACACATTCCACAGTTCAGCAACGTCACTACACATCAATCACCAGGACAGCTTTATTGCAAACACATGGTTTACCCAAAACAGTTGCACTATCAGGTTACATAAGCACTCACTCGATAGCGTGAGAACATCCGGACAGGATGTACATAAATGGGCATAACCACGTGATACATAAAATAGGTCATCAATCACTTTCGGACACATGCCGTCTACTGTATTCTCTCTCTGCCCCAGGTTCACTACGATGAATTCATACCTATGTTTGAAAAGCAGTATCCTCAGTATCCATGGAAAGAGGTTGAGATAAACACACACTTTTAATCTTTCGCTTGTGTCTGTGTGTGTGAGTTAAGATGGGTGGACACTTTACGACTTTCAACATAAAACGACCGTCTTCCCTGTATTTTTGTTAGGGTGTTACCAACGTAGTGGTTCTCACACTAAACGACGTGGTACAGAAGGGGGGGGGGGGGTCACACACTACAAGATACTTCACTTGGTCGTGAGGATTGTTGATACCACGCTGTCTCGCGAAAACAATGATGTGATTTAATGTAGCTACAACGAGCTGTGGCTCAAAGCAGCCTCATAAACGTTTTCAGTCAGACATTCAGTTGAAATATCTAGTCAGCATTTTGAATTGAGTAACATTTGCTTGTGAACTTCAGAGCTGTAACGATTTGACGCTTTGGCTAAAGGCGAGTACAAACACATACTAGTAGTAGTCATGGCTCCTGCCCCAGAGTCGACACATTCTGGGTGATGTGAAACAAGTCATCTCCATGGCTTCTTCTCTGGCGAGCTCCCATTTGCTATTGCTGATCATCGTTCTCAAACATTGTCGTTGCACATCTCGCACTGCAAGACATTACATTTACATTTCATTTAAGTCATTTAGCAGACGCTCTTATCCAGAGCGACTTACAAATTGGTGCATTCACCTTATGACATCCAGTGGGACAGTCACTTAACAATAGTGCATCTAAAACTTAGGGGGGGTGAGAGGGATTACTTATCCTATCCTAGGTAAGTAATTGCAGATTTTGTGCAGGTAAAATCAAACATGTTTGAACGTGTTGGGACTTCTGGGACTGCTCAAAGACTAGAATGGTAACCCTTAGATTGTGTCTTTGACCGGCTCACATTAAATGAGCGTCGGGGACGGCCGCGCACCCCGAGTAGGCAACATGGGCATATTGTCTCTGATCTCAAACTTGTCTAGGACAGGTATATCGTGGCCAAAATTGTGTAGGGTACACCCGGATTTTCTCTGTAACTCTTTTACATAATCAGAGATGAGTTACTTGGAATGGTAATTTATAGTGATACATTGAACAAAGTAACGCGCTACTTTGCAATATTACTTTGTGTGGATAGTAAATGCGTTATATTACTTTCATGAGAAAAATCTAAATCTCACTCATTTGTTTGACTGTCAGAGATACGCTACCAGAGACAGGATACTTACTCAAGTCAAATGTTATTTGTCACATGCTTTGTAGACCACGTGTAGACTAACAGTGAAATTCTTACCTACGTGTCCTTTTCCAATAATGCAGAGTTAAAGATAAGATTAAATAAAAATATATAAATAGTGACAAGAAAGATATAAACAGTGAATAACTAATAGAAATGAGTAAAAATAACATGGCTATATACAGGGAGCACCAGTTTCGAGTCGATGTACTGTACATACCATAGCTGTCACGCCCTGGTCGAAGTATGTATGTTTGTCTTCATTTATTTGGTCAGGCCAGGGTGTGACATGGGTTTATTTTGTGGTGTGTTTTTGTATTGGGGTTTTAGTAGGTATTGGGATTGTGGCTGAGTAGGGTTGTCTAGGAATGTCTATGGTTGCCTTGAGGCGTTCTTAATCAGAGGCAGGCGATTTTTGATGTCTCTGATTGGGAACCATATTTAGGCAGCCATATTCTTTGAGTGTTTCGTGGGTGATTGTTCCTGTCTTTGTGTTTGCACCAGATAGGGCTGTTTCGGTTTTCATTATTTCATTTCATTATTTTTGTAGTTTCTGCATGTATAGTTTTTTCCTTCATTAAAATATATCATGAATCATCATCACGCTGTATTTTGGTCGGATCCTTGTTCCACCTCTTCGTCAGAAGAGGAGATAGAAGAGAGCCATTACAGAATCACCCACCACAACTGGACCAAGCGGCGTGTCAACAGGCAGCGACAGCAGAAGCAGCGAAAGGAGGAACGGACATGGGAGGATGAATTGTTCGGAGAAGGACCCTGGGATCAGCCTGGAGAATATCGCCGCCCCAAAGAAGAACTGGAGGCGGAGAGAGCTGAGAGGCGCTGATATGAGGAGAAGCAACAGCGGCAGCAGGAGCAACAATATCGGGACTACACTACTTGGCAGGAAATAGACAGGTGGGCGGTCGACCCAGAGAGAGTGCCGGAGCCCGCCTGGGATTCGCTGGAGCAGTGCGAAGCAGGTTATCGGAGAATGGAGTTGGCGAAGCAGGCATGGCGGCGCGGACGGAAGACCGAGAGTCAGCCCCAAAAATGTATTGGGGGGCTCAGGGAGAGTGTGGCAGAGTCAGGAGTCAGACCTGAGCCAACTCTCCCTGTTTATCGTGAGGAGCAAAGGAGGAGACCAGAACCAGAGCCGGTGTTAGAGGTGAGCGAAGCAGAGACTGTGAAGGAGTTAATGGGGAAATTGGAGGAGAGAGTAATGGGGGAGTTGCTAGTTTGGTGCTTTAGGTACGATATTCGGCGTGTCGGTGATTTGATGGCACCTGGGTCAGCGCTCCATACTCGTCCTGAGGTGCGTGTTAGTCGGCTGGTGAAAATTGTGCCAGCCTCACGCACTAGGCCTCCTGTGTACCTACCTAGCCTTGCACGTCCTGTGCCAGCCCTGCTCTCAGGCTCTCCAGTACACCTTCACGGTCCGGTCCATCCTGTGCCACCTTCACACACCAGTCCTCCGGTGGCAGCTGCCCGCACCAGGCTTCCTGTGCGTGTCCTCGTTCCAGTACCACCAGTTCCAGCACCACGCACCAGGCCTTCAGTGTGCCTCGCCTGTTCAGCGCAGCCAGAGCCTTTCTCCTCTCCAGTGCTGTCGGAGTCTCCCACCTGTTTAGCGCTGCCGGAGCCTCCCGCCTGTTCAGCGCAGCCAGAGCCTTCTTCCTCTACAGCGCTGCTGGAGTCTCCTGCCTGTTTAGCGCAGCCAGAGCTGCCAGCCTCCATGGAGCAGCCTGAGCTGTCAGTCCACATAGAGCAGCCTGAGCTGTCAGTCTGCATGGAGCAGCCAGAGCTGCCAGTCTGCATGGAGCAGCCAGAGCTGCCAGTTTGCATGGAGCAGCCAGAGCTGCCAGTCTGCATAGAGCTGCCAGTTTGCATAGAGCAGCCAGAGCTGCCAGTCTGCATGGAGCAGCCAGAGCTGCCAGTCTGCATGGAACAGCCAGATCCGCCAGTCAGCCATGATCTTCCAGATCCGCCAGTCAGCCATGATCTTCCAGATCTGCCAGTCAGCCAGACTCTTCCAGATCTGCCAGTCAGCCATGATCTTCCAGATCTGCCAGTCAACCAGACTCTTTCAGATCTGCCAGTCAACCAGACTCTTCCAGATCTGCCAGTCAGCCAGACTCTTCCAGATCTGCCAGTCAGCCAGACTCTTCCAGATCTGCCAGTCAGCCAGACTCTTCCAGATCTGCCAGTCAACCAGACTCTTCCAGATCTGCCAGTCAACCAGACACTTCCAGATCCGTCAGTCAACCAGACTCTTCCAGATCCGCCAGCCAGCCAGGATCTGCCGGAGCAAACTACCTGCCTGATCTTCCTCTCAGTGCTGAGCTTCCTCTCAGTGCTGGGCTTCCTCTCAGTGCTGAGCTTCTCCTCAGTGCTGAGCTTCCTCTCAGTGCTGAGCTTCCCCTCAGTGCTGAGCTTCCCCTCAGTCCCGAGCTGCCCCTCAGTCCCGAGCTGCCCCCCAGTCCCGAGCTGCCCCTCAGTCCAGTGGGGTTCTGGGTGAGGACTACTAGGCCATGGTCGGCGGCGAGGGTGGACTACCTTAGGACGTGAGGGGGAGGAATTAAGACATTGATGGAGTGGGGTCCACGTCCCGAGCCGGAGCCGCCATCATGGACAGACGCCCACCCGGACCCCCCCTATTGTTTTGATGTGCGTCCGGGAGTCCGCACCTTAGGGGGGGAGTTCTGTCACGCCCTGGTCGAAGTATGTATGTTTGTCTTCATTTATTTGGTCAGGCCAGGGTGTGACATGGTTTTATTTTGTGGTGTGTTTTTGTATTGGGGTTTTAGTAGGTATTGGGATTGTGGCTGAGTAGGGTTTTCTAGGAAAGTCTATGGTTGCCTTGAGGCGGTTCTTAATCAGAGGCAGGTGATTTTCGTTGTCTCTGATTGGGAACCATATTTAGGCAGCCATATTCTTTGAGTGTTTCGTGGGTGATTGTTCCTGTCTTTGTGTTTGCACCAGATAGGGCTGTTTCGGTTTTCATTATTTCATTTCATTATTTTTGTAGTTTCTGCATGTATAGTTTTTTCCTTCATTAAAATATATCATGAATCATCATCACGCTGCATTTTGGTCCGATCCTTGCTCCACCTCTTCGTCAGAGGAGGACATAGAAGAGAGCCGTTACAATAGCCATCGGAAAGTATTCAGACCCTCTGACTTTTTCAACATTTTGTGACGTTACAGCCTTATTCTAAAATGCATTTAATTGTTTTTTCCCCTCGTCAATCTACACACAATAACGACAAAGCAGAAACATGTTTATCGAAATCTTTGTTAATGTATTATAAATAAAAAACGGAAATATAAATAACTATTCAGACCCTTTGCTCAGTACTTTGTGGAAGCGCCTTTGTTAGCGATTACATAATTGAGTCTTCTATGACGCTACAAGCTTGGCAAACACGTATTTGGGGAGTTTCTTCCATTCTTTTCTACAGATTCTCTTACGCTCTGTCAGGTTGGATGGGGAGCATTGTTGCACAGCTAGTACAGGTGTCTCCAGAGATGTTTGATCAGGTTCAAGTCTGGGCTCTGGTTGGACCACTCAAGGACTTACAGAGACTTGTCCCGAAGACACTCCTGCATTGTCTTAGCTCTGGAGCAAGGATCTCTCTGTACTTTGCTCCGTTCATCTTTGCCTCAATCCTGACTAGTCTCCCAGTCCCTCAGCTGAAAAACATCCCCACAGCATGATGATGCCACCACTATTCTTCACCATAGGGATGGCGCCAGGTTTCCTCCAGATGTGACACTTGGTATTCAGGCCAAAGAGTTGAATCTTGGTTTCATCGGACCACGTATCTTCTTTGTTATGGTCTGAGAGTCTTTAGGTGCTCCAAGCGGGCTGTCACGTGCCTTTTACTAAGAAGTGGCTTTGTCTGGCCACTCTACCATAAAGTCCCGAGTTGGTGGAGTGTGTCGAGAAAATTCATACTGAGAGAGTCTTTGTCATTTCTTTAAAAAAAATCATCTTTATTTAATATTGAATTAATTATTGCAATAATGAGACAAGGCAACCCAACATTCTCGAGTAGACTACACTTCACAGACAATGCACAGTTTTTATATAGCTGACACTAAAGTCATGGCTGGTTCCACCAGATTGAGAGTGCACCATAAGCCACTATGGGTTTATCCATCTGCCTCTTATTGTAGACACAATAAGGATTATATTCTACTCCCCAGGCTTATCCTCATCTTGGTTACACCCACCACATCTTATCTACAGAATGCCAGCTGTAGGATTTTAGGATTCTCTCAGTTCACACAGACATTTAATAGAACATAAATGTCTTACGATTAGTTAAGTATATAATCGTTAACTGTCAATATCAAACAAATCAGGTAAATATGTCATTTTCCTATCACATGTGCTGCAGAGATGGTTGCCCTTCTGGAAGTTTATCCCATCTCCACAGAGGTACTCCAGAGCTCTGTCAGAGTGACCACCGGGTTCTTACTCACCTCCCTGACCAAAGCCCTTCCCCCCCGATTGTTTGGAATGGGTCACAAGGTAAGACTTGATGTATAAGAAAGGGGTATCCCCAAGCCAGATAGCATTTGCTTTGAAGACTGTTCTTATTGTACAGCGTTTGGCCCCTAAGACAAGGCTCTTATCTCGTCCCTGGTACCTCACAGCACAGAAACACCAACTCATTCTATGGCATAAATCAATTGTCAGCTCCAGATACTCCTTTCTCACGTAAAACCCATGTCTTGACCACATACCTAGGCTAGCTGCAGGGAGCTGGAGTATAACCCATCCCTTTGCAAAAACACAGCCTTAGTAGAACAGAAATGTTTTACTATATGTTAAGTATATATAATTGTTAACTATTAATATTAAACAAATCAGGTAAATACCAGATATTTCTCTCACAGAGCTCACTGAGGGGAGTGAGCCTCTGGTTCATTGTCCCTGTGCAACATCACAGATGACATACAATGGTTCCAGACACTACCCCACACATCCTGTCTCAGACCTTACACCCCCCCCCACACACACACACACACACACCAAGACCGAAGGAGGGAGTGACTGGCGCACAGACATTGTGGAGACAAGTATTTGGTTCCCCATTAATCACGCCATCCCTTCACATGCGTTGCAATAGGTAAAGACACATTCACTTATGAAGACAATGTTCCCTCTTGTCCTCCTTTGCCCTATTCTCTTTCTGATATTCTGCATAGCAACAGGGACATGTGAAAGACAAGCCTGACTTCTGCCCTCTCTGGGCCCCAGGTGACAGAGGCCCATATGAGGGAGGAAGTGCAACCACCAACACCAGAGTCCGAAGTGATGGGTATCATTAGTCATTAGTTATAATAGAGACACGAGGGGAGCCATAATGAAGCTTGCGAGGGGCTGAGTGCAGGGAAATGGTCACATATGGCAGTACTGATAAGGAGAGGAACCGTTTATTGCCCATATCACTTAGCTTCCAGCCTAGCAATAAACATGCACTTTTTAGCTATAAGGAGGAGACTCCATCCAAAGTGGGGTATGTATACTACCACGGGGTGAGCCATGCCTTTGTCTATTCAGCTGTTCGATCCTTTGGGAAGAATAGACTTGGTTTAAGCTTTCATAGTGTCCTTCGAGTTCTTACCCTGATATATTAGAACCTAACAGAAGGGATACATTCTAATTACAATTGTTCAACAGTTCAATCATATATGCATTTTATGCAGATAAGACATCTTAATTATCTATGTTACCGAGCTAATTCTGATTCTTCCGCCACAGGGTCTGAATACTTTCCGAAGGCACTGTAATAGGTAAAGTAACGAGGCAACAGGATAGATAATAGCCAGTAGCAGCAGTGTGTATGTGTGGTGTCACTATGCAGAACTACTAACTCAGGTTTGACGATCACTAGTTTCCCCTTTCATCTGTGGCGATGCTTTCCTGTGCTAGTCTACAAGTGCTGCGCTGTATATGGGATGCTTAATTAGCCATGTATACTGATTTGTATATAATTACTTTAGTGTGATTTAAGTTTAAGTGCAATTAGGCTTTGAACCTTTGGGATGTTTTGATGTATAAAGTGAGAAGAGAAAAGGGTTGCTGCATGTTTGGGGAAGTGTCTGTGTGACCGAAGACCCCAGATATGCAATCTGGCACAACAGCAAGTCAGTATTTTTCACTGCGAATCCAACATGTTTATTACCTAAACTTAATGAAGGTATATTAAACAACGTTTACTGTTAGGTTCTACTCCAGGTACAGACCAGACAGACACTGATAAAAGCTCAAACCAGATTTATTCACTCAACTAGATGCTTCAGCTGAATAGCATAAGTCACACAAGCATATACACTGCGTGTGCAAAACATTGAGAACACCTGTTCTTTCCATGACATAGACTGACATGGTGAATCCAGATGAAAGCTATGATCCCTTATTGATGTCACTTGTTAAATCCACTTCAAATCAGTGTAGATGAATGGGAGGAGACTAGTTAAGAGGCCGGTTAAAGAAGGATTATTAAGCCTTGAGACAATTAAGATGGATTGTTTTTGTGAGCCATTCAGAGGGTGAATGGGCAAGTCAAAAGATTGAAGTGCCTTTAAACGGGGTATGGTAGTAGGTTCCAGGAGCACCAGTTTAAGTGCCTTTGAACGGGGTATGGTAGTAGGTTCCAGGAGCACCAGTTTAAGTGCCTTTGAACGGGGTATGGTAGTAGGTTCCAGGAGCACCAGTTTAAGTGCCTTTGAACGGGGTATGGTAGTAGGTTCCAGGAGCACCAGTTTAAGTGCCTTTGAACGGGGTATGGTAGTAGGTTCCAGGAGCACCAGTTTAAGTGCCTTTGAACGGGGTATGGTAGTAGGTTCCAGGAGCACCAGTTTAAGTGCCTTTGAACGGGGTATGGTAGTAGGTTCCAGGAGCACCAGTTTAAGTGCCTTTGAACGGGGTATGGTAGTAGGTTCCAGGAGCACCAGTTTAAGTGCCTTTGAACGGGGTATGGTAGTAGGTTCCAGGAGCACCAGTTTAAGTGCCTTTGAACGGGGTATGGTAGTAGGTTCCAGGAGCACCAGTTTAAGTGCCTTTGAACGGGGTATGGTAGTAGGTTCCAGGAGCACCAGTTTAAGTGCCTTTGAACGGGGTATGGTAGTAGGTTCCAGGAGCACCAGTTTAAGTGCCTTTGAACGGGGTATGGTAGTAGGTTCCAGGAGCACCAGTTTAAGTGCCTTTGAACGGGGTATGGTAGTAGGTTCCAGGAGCACCAGTTTAAGTGCCTTTGAACGGGGTATGGTAGTAGGTTCCAGGAGCACCAGTTTAAGTGCCTTTGAACGGGGTATGGTAGTAGGTTCCAGGAGCACCAGTTTAAGTGCCTTTGAACGGGGTATGGTAGTAGGTTCCAGGAGCACCAATTTAAGTGCCTTTGAACGGGGTATGGTAGTAGGTTCCAGGAGCACCAGTTTAAGTGCCTTTGAACGGGGTATGGTAGTAGGTTCCAGGAGCACCAGTTTGAGTGTGTCAATAACTGCGACACTGCTGGGTTTTTCACTCTCAACAGCTTCCCGTGTTTATCAAGAATAGTCCACCATCCAAAGGACATCCAGTCAACTTGACACAACTGTGGGAAGCATTGGAGTCAACATGGGCCAGCATCCCTGTGGAACGCTTTGGACACTTTGTAGAGTCGTATCATACTTATGCTAAAATGTTTGTTCTATTCCACTGCCATTTACTTTGTTCGTACTCTTTTATTATTTCTTATTGTTGTATTGTCAAGAAGGAACCTGCAAGTAAGCATTTAGTTGGACGGTGTCGACAATGTGTATCCTGTACAAACGACTAATAAAACTTTAATGCGTTACCCCCAACACTGTGGGTAATACAGTTGTTACTGTTCTCTCTCTACTCCCATCCTCTCTCTTTCCCTCTGTCCTTATCTTCACCTCTCATCTTTCTCTGTCTACCCCCCCCTGTTTTTTCTCTCTCTACCCCCTTCTCACACTTCACCCTTCCCCTCTCTCCTCTTTCTCAGAGAGAGGCATTCAAGGCATTTGCAGAGCTCTTCCAGGCAGCCTCGTCCAGGCCGGCCCCCTACGGTTTCTGTGCCTACCCCTCCTCCCGGACCATCTACGCTGTAGACCTTATGCTCAAGTGGGGCACTGGGGACAGAGGTGAGGCCTGGCAGTATTCATGCGTCCTTGTCATGCGTATGTTTCTGTACCTCCAAGTGTGTGTATTGTGGGAGCAAATACTCAATGATTACTGATCACCATTATAATCTAGACCAAAGCAGATGTGGGCGTTAAGAAACAAGAACTGAGACTGGAAGACAATGGTGGCGAGGTCAAGGGGACTTATTATTCTCCATATAGAGGGAGGTGACTCTGTGTGGTATGTAAAGAGGGAAAACTATAATAGACCGGGCTCTGTGATGAGGAAGTTAGTTGTTCCATGGAATTGCTCGGCTCGGTTACTTTGTGATAAAGTCTAACTGAATTTACAAGTTCCAGTATTGGTGCAAGCATTTGACTCGATATTTCCACAACAGTATGAATGAGAGTGTCAGGTTGTGCGCTACTGGTAAGAAGTCAGGTGCAGGAGAGCGGAGAGTTGTGATCAGGCGCACACTTTAATTGGCAGAAGTAACAACAGAGGGACGCAACTGCATCAAAAACCTCCAGCCAAATGGCAAAAGTGCAAAGCGTGACAGCAGTCACAAATACAGTATGCATATGTTTAACAATTAAACACACTCGGGTTCAACATGGTACTGGGGAAATACCAGCCTGGCACATAACACGAAACATGTAACAAAACAAATCCACACACAGACATGGGGGGAAACAGAGGGAATATATATGTAGTGTGATTAGGGAATGTAAACCAGGTCTGCAGGGAACAAGACAAAACAAATGGAACAATGACAGGTGGAGCGGCGATGGCTAAAAGACCGGTGCCTTCGACCGACGAACACCGCCCGAACAAGGAGAGGAGCCAACTTCGGCAGAAGTCGTGACAGAGAGCTCTACATTCCTCACTGAGTTCTTCACACATTCACAAGATGAGCTGTGTACACTGTGGGAACAGGAGGACGGCTAGTCTGGCCTTGAACTGGCTACAGACTAAAAACAATAGATAAGCTAACTGTTATTGTCCACGTTCTTATTGATAATCTCCCACTTTGAGTGGAAATGATCCCACGCATGGTTTACACACAGATTTGTGATGGATGGTACTGTGATGGATGGTACTGTGATGGATGGTACCGCCGTTGTAAGGAAAGGAGGGGGAGCAGCGGAGGACCAGCAGCAGCTGCATAACTTTTTGTGTGTAAAGTAACACATGCATTGGCATAAGGTTGTTACTCTGTATACAATGGGTTCCTACATTTCCATACCTAAAACTGTATGGCTACTGGGGCTTGTTGGGAACAATACATTTTTTCAAGGTGTAGAAAATGCTGGATAAAAAGATAGTGAACACGTTTTAGTATTTTAAAAGGTTTAATAGACACACATGCATATGGGGAGACATGTTCCTTGGAAGGTCTGTACTTATCTACTGAAGAACTGAAGGACAAAAAATTATATATATATCATGGCAAGCACTCTCCTTGGTGTGTCCTTCTGGTATTGATCTGTCCTGCTGTCCTAAGTGCTTATGGCTTTGGCCTTTGCACTTATGTTCAGCTTAATGTGATACAGCCTGGATTCAAACCACGGTATCTGTAGTGACGCCTCAAGCACAGAGTTTTCTTGCCAAGCTATCTATTAGACATACATGTGGGGTTGCCACTTTTCATACTCCCCTTTCTGAAATCCTGATTTGTCTCTTTCTACTTGGATAACCTCTTTAAAGCACACCGTACAGTTGTCTAACACAGTTGACATGGAGGACAATTTTAATTTCACCATTGAATATGTTTTCTAAATAGCTGCAGATCTATAGTCATTTCTTCCATATCACTAAGCTTTAGTTCAATAATAAATCAGACAACTGGTTATTGTTTTGAGCTTGATCAACGGTCAATTTATAGCAGGAATATAAAAAGTGTATAAATTATAGCAAAAACCTAAAACCGCAGAGAAATTATAACGTATTTATGTAGATTCATTTGTCTTGTTGTAATATTGGTTTTATGTTTTTTTGTCATTTGCTTTGAAATAGTTAGAGAATACTGCGGATCAGTTGCGAAGAAAACTCTGGGGGCGTGGAACTTGAATCTAATAGTACCAGCCACCGGCGCTCCCACATATACATTTGAAGAAGTTCTAACAGAAGACAGGAGTGATTTTGCCAATAATGCACTATAACGTTGGATGCTGATAAACCCCACCCCAGAAGAAGAAGAGTGCGAGTTGTTGATTGATAGATATCGGTTGGGGATATCGATCTGTTCAGCTGATCTTCCGTATGTGAAAGAGAGAGGAGCGGGGCACACTTTCTGTAAGTATCCTAGGAACATCCAATGGTTGACATGAACAGCAATGCTATCTATGTTGACCAGTGTTATATTTGTGCAAAAAAAGCAACAGATTTACGTATGGGTATTCATTCCCCAAGAGATATCCAAGCAAATGCATGGATGACCGTTTTCAGGGTGTTTGCGCGTCACTTCGTAACACATTTTAGCGCAATCATGTTTGACATGAACAACAATGCTATCTATGTTGAACAGTAGCTCATATTTGTGCCCCAAAAAAAGCATCGGATTTACGCATGGGTATTCATAATCCAGGAGCTATCCAAGTAAGTACATGGACGACCGTTTTAATATGTTTGTTCGTCACTTTGTAAATAAAAGAGAGCCGCACACTCTAGGAGCTCATATGCAAAAATTGAATTACCAACGTTTCGACAGCCAAGCTGTCTTCATCAGGGTATAATCACAAACACTGCGGGATGACTCGTTTATATAGTGTCAAAAGACACAGGTGTCTGTAATCATGGCCAAGAGTGGCCTAATATCATTGGTTAATAATCAAATATTAAAATGTCATACATACAACAAATGGATAGCATACGATCATATATTAATTTGACTACACACGTTTACAAACAATTACAATGGCAAAGTCACAATAATCACAAGAATGGCTTCAGATCAAAGTCTACGTTGAGACCGAAGGGCGCAAGTGTCTTTAAATTAAAGATCCAGGCAGCCTCTCGTTTTAACAATAAATGATCAAGGCCACCCCCTCTCCTAGGGAGAGGGACATGTTCGATGCCAATAAAACGCAGAGACGAAATCGAGTGGCTTGCCTCCAAGAAGTGGGCCGCAACTGGATAAGTAAAGTTTTTACACCTAATGGTGCTACGATGCTCTGAGATACGTACTTTTAATTCGCGCTTTGTTTTACCTACATCATTTTTTTACCACAAGGACAAGTTATAAGATAAATAACTGCCTTGGTGGAGCACGTAATAACACCTTTTTTGGGGGATCGATTTCCCTGTTTGTGGGTGTTTGAAGGATCTACATACATGCAAGTGCCATTGCATGTGTAATTTCCATCCAGTAGGGGCGCAAATAGACCTTGTTCAGGAATATCTTGGGGTGGTTCGTCACTTTCTAACACATCATAAAGCGGCAATCAGCAGAGGAAATAATAACGAAGTGATGAACACATTTATGAAGATTTTACACTATTGTGGAGAGATGTACTGTTTGGATTCTTTACATACAATAGAAATAAGCGCAATCATTTTTACGTAATTAATTTCATTATACTTTTGGCCAAATTTCATATACACAAATGTAAATTTACAAACAGAAAAGCACATTTTCGTACCCTACAAAAATAAATTGAACTGTATTTTAAGACGGTTAAATGCTCTACTAACAAAAAAGCTGTTAGAATTGTAAGTATATGCATGTCCCTTAAGGTCCTTGTGTAATTGTAATGTGATATTGTAAGTCGCTCTGGATAAGAGCGTCTGCTAAATGACTTAAATGTAAATGTAAATATTGTACCCCCTAGCTCGATTGTCTATTGTTTGTAATCTATGTATGATTGTGTTCCCTCATGTGCTTTATGTATTGATTTGATATTAATAAAAAAATAATAAAAATAAAAACAATTTAAAAAAAACAATAACGAAGTGAATCCCTGCCACTGTTTCTATAAAATCTGAGGGATGGGGTTGGAAAAATGTAGCTACTCTAAAATTCATATACATCGCTGTGGATGCAAAGACTGACCATCCATGATATCAACAATTATAGCTTTAACCACGTTTTGAGGCTATATAGTCAGTGGCGATTTTAGCATGTAAATGTTGGTGGGGCAAACAAGTAGAATTTTTTAAATGCATGACAGCAACGACACAGCACTTAGCAATACATTAATTGCACTATAACGGTGACAAACGGTGCCCAGGAATTGTTAGGGCCTACATTAACCTGTCCCAACAGCAGAGCTTTCTTTTCAGCAACATGGGTTGAATCCTTACAATTGCTACAAAAGTGTATTCAGCTTAATTTACTAACTGATATGGCTGACTTGCTTAAACAACTGTGGTTTTTTGGTTACTACTGACAATTGAGATGTACAAACTATGGAATAATGAGCAGATAAGAGGCCATCCATACATTTTATTAAGAAATTGATGAGCGAGCTAAGACAGTCAACATACATATTTGTTCAGCACTTTTGAAATGTACATCAATTCAAATCATGGGCTGTTCTTACAGTATTCTTCCTGTACACCAAGTCAGAACCATAGGAAAAATAAAGGGGGCAAATAAGCAGACAATAAAATCTCTTACAATATTCGATGAAGACATTTCACCACTAAGTCATAACAGTGGGCTTAGTTACGAGGGGTAAAGGGATCAAATTATTAGGGTGAGGCACATGGGTAACTAACAGCTTACTACACAACATACACTTAGTATTACTTTCTTAGCCCGTATTATAAATATCTCCAGGGGCGCAACTTTGGTTTTTAGAAGTGAGGGGGACATTATTATTATTATTAGTGATGCACCAATATTGTCAGAGACTCCAGTCACCCAAGACTGTTTTCTCTGCTACCGCACAACAAGTGGTACCGGAGCGCCAAGTTGGGGACCAAAATGACCTTCAACCACTTCTACCCCCAAGCCATTAGACTGCTAAACAATTCATAAAAATCGCTACTGGACTATTTACATTGTACACTTCTGCTACTCGCTGTTTGTTTGTTACCTATGCATAGTCACTTCACCCCCACCTACATGTACAGATTACCTCAACTAGCCTGTACCCCTGCACACTGACTCGGTGCCAGTGCCTCCTGTATATAGCCTCTTTATTGTTATTCTTATTGTGTTACTTTTTAATATTATATTTGATTTTAGCCTACTTGGTAAATATTTTCTTCTTCTTGAACTTCACTGTTGATTAAGGGCTTGTAAGTAAGCATTTTACGGTAAAGTCTACACTGTTGGTTAAGGGCTTGTAAGTAAGCATTTTACAGTAAAGTCTACACTGTTGGTTAAGGGCTTGTAAGTAAGCATTTTACTGTAAAGTCTAGACTTGTTGTATTTGGCGCATGTGGCAAATAACATTTTGATTTGATATGACATTTTTGGCCGATACCGATATCCAATATTTTCCTTGCCCAAAAAAAACAGTTCAATAACCGATATATTTTTAAAAATTGCGTCCTTTTAAGTATTCTAGTACAGTTAAATAGGTAACACATACACATGGACGCAGCAGTCTAAGGCACTGCATCTCAGTGCAAGAGGCATCACTACAGTCCCTGGTTCGAATCCAGGCTGTACCACAACCAGCCGTGATAGGGGGTCCCATATGGCGGCGCAATATTGGCCCAGTGTCGTCCGGGTCTGGCCGGTGTAGGCCATCATTGTAAATAAGAATTTGTTCTTAACTGACTTGCTTAGTTTAATATAGGTTACATAAAATGTATTACATACATACAACCTTAAAAGTTTCTGAACAAACAGAGTAAAAACTCAAACGGACGACTAGAAAAAGTGCAAACCAAGTTTAATCACCCACTAGGTCAAATAGCTGCAAAAGACGAGCACAAATATTTATATCCTCCTACTAGGGGGAGTCAACTCCTTGCACATCTAGTCAGGAAATGTTACTGTAATTTAATTATACCAATATGTATTCATTAATTGAATTCCCTTAATCTATTTTATGAGAATTTGTAAGATTCTTGTTTGCATAAAATAGACAGAGAACAGTCTTTTCAATAATAGGTAACAGAATTTATTCTCGGAGCGCGCTGCCACGTTACCACGAGCAACAGTTTATATGCAATAACATGACGTCATTTCATTGCTTAACAGAATCCCCTCCTCTCGACCGGGACAAAGGGAACTTTAAAAGTTCATTCTGACGACCCTAGAACATACACAGAACACACAACACAACTGAATTAACTTTTGACCCCTCAACATTATCGATCACCACTTAGCTGACAGTTCTAATTAACAGAAAACCTAGGAATGCACTCACAGCCTTATCTAAAACACCCCAGAGCTCAGTTTCGTCGGTTCAACCATAGGTTAACTACCTTATCTGTTTACTTAATCCACAACCCATTCCTTTCTTCCTAGTTGGAATGGTGTTCATTAACTTTAATTACTCCTTGTCTGTGTCACACGATCCCTTCTTATGAACTCATATTGTTAATCATATATAATAAAACAGAGTATAAGTTTACTTAGTTACAGTTCAATTTAAAATGATTTGTTCAGTCATTTAATCATAATTTTCCTAACAGGAACTTGACTGGTTCTTCTCACTGGTGTAGTCATGGCCCTGCTGGATGCTATAACCTGTGTTGGCGTGGAAGGATATGTGTGTGGGATAGGACTGTTTTTTTTCTCTCACTTCATCAGTTTACTTGACCTTGGGCTGAATTCCTCGCTCCTCCCTGTCCTACCATTATCAGTGACTAAAACCAGATTATTTTGCTTTGCCTCTCTCCTTAGGAGCCTTGATATTCAACCATAACATTTTTGACAGAATGTAAACTTTCTGTACTCCACTTGTCTCACTCATTAACTATATGCCACATTTTACATTTACATTTAAGTCATTTAGCAGACGCTCTTATCCAGAGCGACTTACAAATTGGTGCATTCACCTTATGACATCCAGTGGAACAACCACTTTACAATAGTGCATCTAAATATTTTAAGGGGGGAGGGGGTGAGAAGGATTACTTTATCCTATCCTAGGTATTCCTTAAAGAGGTGGGGTTTCAGGTGTCTCCGGAAGGTGGTGATTGACTCCGCTGTCCTGGCGTCGTGAGGGAGTTTGTTCCACCATTGGGGAGCCAGAGCAGCGAACAGTTTTGACTGAGCTGAGCGGGAACTGTACTTCCTCAGTGGTAGGGAGGCGAGCAGGCCAGAGGTGGATGAACGCAGTGCCCTTATTTGGGTGTAGGGCCTGATCAGAGCCTGGAGGTACTGAGGTGCCGTTCCCCTCACAGCTCCGTAGGCAAGCACCATGGTCTTGTAGCGGATGCGAGCTTCAACTGGAAGCCAGTGGAGAGAGCGGAGGAGCGGGGTGACGTGAGAGAACTTGGGAAGGTTGAACACTAGACGGGCTGCGGCGTTCTGGATGAGTTGTAGGGGTTTAATGGCACAGGCAGGAGCCCAGCCAACAGCGAGTTGCAGTAATCCAGACGGGAGATGACAAGTGCCTGGATTAGGACCTGCGCCGCTTCCTGTGTGAGGCAGGGTCGTACTCTGCGGATGTTGTAGAGCATGAACCTACAGGAACGGGCCACCGCCTTGATGTTAGTTGAGAACGACAGTTTGTTGTCCAGGATCACGCCAAGGTTCTTAGCGCTCTGGGAGGAGGACACAATGGAGTTGTCAACCGTGATGGCGAGATCATGGAACGGGCAGTCCTTCCCCGGGAGGAAGAGCAGCTCCGTCTTGCCGAAGTTCAGCTTGAGGTGGTGATCCGTCATCCACACTGATATGTCTGCCAGACATGCAGAGATGCGATTGCCACCCGGTCATCAGAAGGGGAAAGGAGAAGATTAATTGTGTGTCGTCTGCATAGCAATGATAGGAGAGACCATGTGAGGTTATGACAGAGCCAAGTGACTTGGTGTATAGCGAGAATAGGAGAGGGCCTAGAACAGAGCCCTGGGGGACACCAGTGGTGAGAGCGCGTGGTGAGGAGACAGATTCTCGCCACGCCACCTGGTAGGAGCGACCTGTCAGGTAGGACGCAATCCAAGCGTGGGCCGCGCCGGAGATGCCCAACTCGGAGAGGGTGGAGAGGAGGATCTGATGGTTCACAGTATCGAAGGCAGCCGATAGGTCTAGAAGGATGAGAGCAGAGGAGAGAGAGTTAGCTTTAGCGGTGCGGAGCGCCTCCGTGATACAGAGAAGAGCAGTCTCAGTTGAATGACTAGTCTTGAAACCTGACTGATTTGGATCAAGAAGGTCATTCTGAGAGAGATAGCGGGAGAGCTGACCAAGGACGGCACGTTCAAGAGTTTTGGAGAGAAAAGAAAGAAGGGATACTGGTCTGTAGTTGTTGACATCGGAGGGATCGAGTGTAGGTTTTTTTCAGAAGGGGTGCAACTCTCGCTCTCTTGAAGACGGAAGGGACGTAGCCAGCGGTCAGGGATAAGTTGATGAGCGAGGTGAGGTAAGGGAGAAGGTCTCCGGAAATGGTCTGGAGAAGAGAGGAGGGGATAGGGTCGAGCGGGCAGGTTGTTGGGCGGCCGGCCGTCACAAGACGCGAGATTTCATCTGGAGAGAGAGGGAGAAAGAGGTCAGAGCACAGGGTAGGGCAGTGTGAGCAGAACCAGCAGTGTTGTTTGACTTAGCAAACGAGGATCGGATGTCGTCGATCTTCTTTTCAAAATGGTTGACGAAGTCATCTGCAGAGAGGGAGGAGGGGGGGGGGGGGGGGAGGAGGATTCAGGAGGGAGGAGAATGTGGCAAAGAGCTTCCTAGGGTTAGAGGCAGATGCTTGGAATTTAGAGTGGTAGAAAGTGGCTTTAGCAGCAGAGACAGAGGAGGAAAATGTAGAGAGGAGGGAGTGAAAGGATGCCAGGTCCGCAGGGAGGCGAGTTTTCCTCCATTTCCGCTCGGCCTTCCGGAGCCCTGTTCTGTGAGCTCGCATTGAGCTCACATTCTTATTACCCCCTTCATTGACCCCAACCTTCCTTAGACATGTAATCAATAAGATATGGTAACCGTAATAAGTCTATTTTAAGCTAGAATCCAACAATACACACTACATATTTATTTATATACTGGGGCAGCAGGTAGCCAAGAGTGTTGGGCCATTAAACGAAAGGTTGCTGGTTTGAATCACTGAGCCAACTAGATGAAAAATCTGTCTATGCCCTTGAGCATGGCAGTTAACCCTAATTGCTCCCGTAAGTCTCTCTGGATAAGAGCCTCTGCTAAATGACAACAAAACAGATATTCTTGCCATAACTCACTCTAATATATCATTCTTATTATATCTTGTGTAAATTCATCCGGTGTATATACATATAGATTGCATTTAGACTGCTGTTACAGCCCTATTTGGATTGTGAATTTGATTCATTACGACATTTTATTATAAAATATTACTTTGTACTTGTTTGACATTTTACTGCATTCTTAGAAGCTAGTAACATAAGCATTTCAGCTAACTTTTTTAGAAAGCTACATTTTTAATGGGCATGGTCTAATAGATTCAACAAACAAAACACATGTCTCATATCTTCTTTTTATGAACCAGAAAATCAATAGTTGTATCTGGTTGCTTATTAAAGTCAGCTGGCTTAATTGATTGTGATCGTAGTATACCACTCTGGTCCAAACCTAGAGGGGCCAATAGTTTGAAACCTGGTGTGGCTAGGGAAGTTGTCTACATAGCTAAGAATGAATAGGCTCCATTGTTATGTTAACCGATTAACCAGTGTGATTCATTCACTTCTCCGCATCACTTCAAGGCTGGAGAAAGTTGTTGTGTGGTCAATTGTTATAATAATGATTAGCCTGAGACAAGTTACCTTTGTTTAACCCTGAGAAAGGGCCTTGGATATCAACAATGCCGATATTATATACCAAATAGATGTGGAGGGATCAACACCCTCTCTGATTCCTCTGGAGGGTCAACCTGATCTGAGGTGGAACTCTACTCCTGCCCAGACTGCTATGAGTGGGGCACAGGCTCCTCCTATATGAGCGTGTACTATATTGATGGTGTTACTTGATTGTGATCTGCACTCTAACTAACTTTCAGCCCATAATGTCAACTGGCAGTCATATATCATAAACATGTTGCAGTGTATTTTAGAAAAATCAATAACTTGGTTGATGGATAACCATTGCATAGTTTTCACAATAGTTTCTCTTTGTTCTCTCTCCAGAATTGACCTATCACAATTGAACTTTTGAGTATGGTGCCCCATATGCTTGCAATGCAGTCCAACTCAATGTGCTGGGACGGATAGAACTGACACAACATGGATAACGCCTGTGAAAATGCCAATACAAGAGAATGGAGCTATGGTGATGGATACAGCCGCCATAATATGGCTCAGTGGCAAAGTGCTCCCCCTGCTGGTGAAAGACAGTACCTCACACAACAGGAAAGGGAACGCCAGTGGCTGAACCATGAGAAAGAAGCTGCCATATGGGCCCACTACAACTCCCTTAGACAAAACTCTCCAATGGACTTCCGTGGACATGGGGCACAAGAGACCCAGCCGCCGCATCTGTATCATCAGGACCATCACAGAATGGCTCAGAGTCAGAACATAAGGGATTGGCCAAATCTCTATGGACCCTTGAGAGGCCAGGCATCCCCTAATGTAACCTTACATCGCAGTGGAGAGATAACAGAAACATGGGCTACGCATGAACCCCACTTCCCCAGCTATGAGTTTTTGCCCACCCTCATTGTCGAAAGAGGGCATGAGGATATAACCCATCATCATAAAACTGACCGGGATTATATGGTTGGTCGGATAGTGAATCATAACAATCTCCATTACTTGGAAAGCAAATGGCAGATGTTAGATCCCACCCATTCCAATGGACATGCTAGAGGACATTTTAATGAACATTTAAGGGGACATTCTAATTCCTATTCCAGGGTTCATTCTACTGAATGCTCAAAGGGAAGTTCTAGGGGTGGGTCTAGTGCACGTCCTAAGGGTGGCTCTACTGCATGTTCTAGGGCTGACTCTAGTGGATGTTCTAGGGGTGGCTCTAGTGGACGTTCTAGGGGTGGCTCTAGTGAATGTTCTAGGGGTGGCTCTAGTGAATGTTCTAGGGGTGGCTCTAGTGGACGTTCTAGGAGTGGCTCTAGTGGACGTTCTAGGGGTGGCTCTAGTGGACGTTCTAGGGGTGGCTCTAGTGGACGTTCTAGGGGTGGCTCTAGTGGATGTTCTAGGGGTGGCTCTAGTGGGAGTTCTAGCGTCTATTCCAGCAGGTCTCCCAGGCTGGACTTCCAGGCTAAGCATGTCAACCCTTTTCAAACTATGACCAACAGTTCTACAGACATTCAGAACGCCAACATCACTCCAACTGTACCTATGGTCAACAACAAACACACTGAAACAACATCAGGACATACAACTGGTCTTGCGAGATATTCTACATCACTTGTTTTTACGGATTTCCCTTCCACAGGTGGTACAGAATCTGGTGTTGTTGACCTAAAAGCAGCCCAGGTAACAAATGCAGGCACCCATGGTATACTAGGACCTAGTGTTCCTTCCCAAGCCATAACACAACATACAGATCATCTTCCTGGCAATGCTGCTCTGGTTTCTCACACACAGACCTCTACCACACCAGAACAGCAACATGCTTCCTCTCCTTCTCTCACTGACACCCCTCAGGAAAAACCTCATAAACATAAGATCTCACTCAAGGAAATACAGCACTGGCCCCAGAGTGTTTTAAGATCTAAAAATGGACCTGTAAATGGGAATAACTCAACACAAGACCCCTCTCAGTCCCTACAATTCAGCACAGAGAAGATGTATGTTTTACAAGCAGGCAAAACACAACTACATCTAAACACCAAAGACTACCAGGTGAGCCCCCCTGAGAGGTTTAGTGATGAGGACTCCACTATACAGCTGGAGATTAAGTCCACCCCCAGGTACATGACCCTGACGGCAGTCGCCACCGCTCCGCCGCCCCCCGTGGCTATCGTCCCGCCAATGGGTCCACAGCAGTCCCCAGAGCCCATGGAGACAGAGAATGCAGGCAATGAGCTGCCATTTAAGATTTTACAGACCTGGTCCATCAACGAAAAACAGGCGGAAAACCTGTGGGAAAGAGCTAAAGATGATGCAAGTTCTCTCTCTGTCCTAAATGAGATGGTTCAAGTTGAAAGTCTTCTGTCTTCTGAGTGTGATAAACCTGTAGATGCATCTGCAACAAGTTCAATGGCATCTACAGGAGAGGACAATGATGAGGTCCTTCAGGTCATCACACAAATGGACAAGAGATCACCTTCACCATTTGTCCACACCAACCCTCAGGCAACTGATATTGTATGCATCGGTGGTGCCCAGATAATCGTGGAAGGTAGCTCTAATGTTGCAGATGAGAGCACTCTTGATTTGTCCACGATTGCTGAAGTTCAGTTCAAGTTATGTGCGCTTCAGAGACTGGTTACTTATCTGGAGAGTGCGACAACAGTCACAGAGGCAAAGGATGGTTGTCTCGGGGCCATATTGGAGTTGTATTGGGGAGGGGATACCTCTAACCTGTTAGAAGCTTTAAAAGATCAAATGGATGAGAAAATCATGCAGGATGTGTCTGCCTGGGCCGCAGAGGATGAGAAGGCAGTGGTTCTCTTTGCAGTCAGTGGTATATCACTAGGGGAAGTGCTTGAGAAGTTTCCCATTCCAGTACATGTTGACACCTCTTCCCAAGTGGGTTATAGGTCATCATGGTTAAATGTCAACGAGAAGCTGAATGACATTGGCAAAGATTCTGGAAGAGCTTGGTCTCTGTGGTTCATACCAGACCTCACAACAAACACAGACCTCACGATGGACGCAGAGCCCCCAACAAACACAGACCTCACGATGGACGCAGAGCCCCCAACAAACACAGACCTCACGATGGACGTAGACCCCCCAACAAACACAGACCTCCCAACAAACGCAGACTTAGAGCCAGAACCCTGTTCCCCAATGATTTTGACCGTCCTCACACCAGAGGATGCTGTGAAACTGCTTGCTGAAACAGAGGCACCAGACACAGACCTCAAAACGGTCGTAGACCTCACAACAGACTCGGACACAGAACCCCTTTCCCCAATGAATTTGACCATCTTGACATCTGAGGATGCCATGAGACTGTTTTGCCAGATCGAGAATGGCTCTGACCTCCAATTCGCATCCCCTGAATCCTGCTCTGAAGACAAAGATAAGACACAGACAAAGCAACTAGAGAATATAGAAAGTGGCAGCTTAGATAAGTCTTGCTACTGTCCTTGTGGTATTGAAACTGACAATGGGTTTGAAATGGGCCTATGCTCCAGTTGTCAGAGAGAGAAAGGATTGCAGCAAGATACAAGATGCATAACAATCGCTCACTGCTTTACCATGTCATGTACAAATGATCAGGAGACAGAGGTCCCCAAGGACTCTGGGGGGAAGGTGACTGTTGACAGTCAATCCAGTGACAATAAGACACAGGGTGAAATGCAGCAATGGACAGGCGTCATACCGATCATTGACTTTTTTTTCTGGTCAGATACAAGTGAGGGTTCCGATCAGGAGACAGAGGAGAGCTATAATGAACCACATGCTCAGATTGAGGCTCATGCTTCTAATGTGAAAAGGACAGAGCCTGAAACTGATGCCAAAGCACCATGTGAGTCAGCCCAAGAACGTACGACCCAAAGCAAAGTCAGTCCTGGTTCTGAGGATAGGGAAAGATGGCAAGAGAAGGACCAAGACTGCATGATGAGTACATTACCACTTCCCAAGGTTGAAAACCCCTCTAAGTTAAGAGCTAACATCATAGCAGACAACTGGTGTTCACCTATAGAGGTCTGTGGTTCACCTGTAGAAAAGTATGACAAAGTTGCTGACTTTGTCACTCAATACAAAACCTGCAAGTCAAAGAAAAAAGTACATCAAAAAATGGAAAAGGAGAAAACCCTCCATCCAACGTCATCTGACAGGCAAAAGCACAAGAAAAGCCTTGGGAGAGCAGAGAGGGGAAGGACACCATCCCAAACCACTAAATGCTCTGGGTTGAAGGCAACTGTGGATAATCAATGCAGGGACATGAAGCCACATGCATCACACAAGAAGAGACATTCAACTGAGAGTGATGAAAATCGATGTAAAGACAAGAAGAGGGGATCATCAACTGTGAAGGAGTGTGAGGGCTGTCAATCCAGTGACAAGAAGCCACCGAAGAGAAGACATTCAACTGAGAAAGAGAGAGAGGACAATCAAAGTAGGGACAAGATGTCACAGAAGAGGAGAAATTCAACTGAAACTGACGGCAGGAACTCAGACTCCAAAGAGTTACAGTGCCAGTTGGTGGACATAGAGAGGAGCAGTGGAAACTCACTCCCGTGCCCTGGGGTGAAAACCCTCCATGTGCAGGGATCCTCAACCACCACCATTCCTCTCAAAATCTCCATAAACATTCCCAAAAAGCCTTCCATAAATGCCTCACCCTCAAAACATACTGAAGTCCCCAGAATGCCAAAGACTAAAGCCCAGAATAAAACTAACAGACACCATTCCCCTGCAAAGTCTGTGTCTCCTGTTGTCAAAGAGCGGCAGAGGAGTGTCATCAAACACAAGCAAAAAATTCAATGCCAAAATGTCAGATTGAAAAAGCTGTCCTTACCCAAACATCTTGTCAGCAAAGGTTCTCCACCAAGCCGGGAGAGCGAGGTAGATTCTCCACCAAGCTGGAAGAGAGAGAAAGGTTCCCCTCCAAGGCAGAAGAGGGTGGCGGATAGAGGAGAGTCTGGGGGTTTAGGGATAATGGTCTCTAAGATTCCTGACTCGTCCAAGAAACTAAAACCTACGGCAGAGAGTGACTTGACATCCCAACAGAAATTGACACAGATTCCGAAGGTGTTGAAAAATAATGAGAAAGGAAGGTTGTCAAAAAGTGAGTGGGAGTACGACTCGCTGCCCCCCAAGCCAAAGCTGCCAAGGATTCTGAAGCTTCCGAGGACTCCAGAGGTTTCAAAGGATTGGTGTGAGAGAGAGAACAGAGAAGAGACATCTCCCAGTGCTTCACCTGAATCACAAACGCTGAACAAATCTGCAAGAGTGGCACATAAGCCCAAACCTTTTATCAAGCCTGCCAGGCCCAAAGGTTATAGCCCAGGTAGTCATGCTTGTCCTAATCCGGCCAGGTTATCACCGGAACATGACAACCGCCATTTTGGGGCAAAAGTCTCTGCGAGGCAGCAGGTGTTCTCAAATTGGGAGAGCAGCTTTGTCCCGACTCCAATCCCCCGGACTCGCAGGCGATCAGGGTGTCCTCCAGAGGAAGTGGAAGGTCCACAGGCCAGTCCCAGGTCCAGCTCGGAGACCAGGATCATCCGACCCATTCTAAAACGTGTCGATGCTCCGCCGAAACCCAAGCGGAACATCAGCTTTCCTTTGAATCCAAGGAACGTGCACTACTTCAAGCCCTGCGAATATGAAAATTACATCATGTTCAACAGGTCTTACACGGATCCTGAAGATGCACAGCGCTCTGATGATGAAGAGGAAGATGCTTTTGTGAACTGCCAGAACAAGAAGAAACAGCCCCCCGTTATGGAAGCGAAGCAGCAAGATATAGGGGAGATGAAGCCTGGACCAAGCGGTTTATGTGAAAAGCGCTTCAAAAGGAAGTGGGAAATGCAGGAGCCTGCTGTCATTTTGATGGAGAGCATTGTTCAGGCAAAGCATTGGACGAAGTCTCTCCATCGTGATTCTCCAAAAGAATTCAGACACTCAGGTAAGGACACCAATCACAAGCCACTGGCAAAAGAAAATGGCATGTATTCCCTCAAAGTTTTTGTGCAATATGTATAGCTAGCATGGGACATGAAAAACGAACACACAGAATAACACACAACAGGTCAATATTTAGATACATTTTGTTGGATTTCCAGTCATTGACAATTTCTTCTGGTTACAGCAAAAATAACTGGAGTTGGTTACAAGTGGTCCGAGAGGCAGAAGAAGCCAAATGAAATTGAAGGTAAGTCGCAGGCTATGCTGGCCTCACATCGTAGGCGACTTTTACAATTGCACCAATGATTTCCCAGTATTTCAAACTGTTGTATATGTATTTTTACTTGTTCATCCAAAATTGTGAATAACTCACCACAGGTTAATGAGAAAGGTGTGCTTGAAGGGATGCACATAAATCTGCAATGTTGGGGGTTGCATTGGAGAGAGTCTCAGTCTTAAATCATTTCCCACAGACAGTCTGTGCCTGTATTTAGTTTTCATGCTAGTGAGGGCCGAGAATCCACAATCACATAGGTAGGTGGTTGCAAAGGGAAACAGTATCTTAACAGCGCGATTTGCTAAGGCAAGAAACTCTGAGCGCAGCCCTATCCAGAAATCGTCCCCACAGTGAGTGTACGTATATACCCCAACCAGAAGCTATGGATTACAGGCAATATTTGTACTGAGCTAAAGGGTGTAGAGCTGCCGCTTTCAAGAAGTGGGACTCTAACCCGGAAGCTTATAAGAAATCCCGCTATGCCCTTTGACGAACCATCAAACAGGCAAAGCGTCAATACAGAACTAAGATCGAATCGTACTACACCGGCTCCGATGCTTGTCGGATGTGGCAGGGCTTGCAAACTATCACAGCCGAGAGCAGTCCAGTGACACAAGCCTACCAGATGAGCTAAATAACTTATGCTCGCTTCGAAGTAAGTAACACTGAAACATGCATGAGAGCTGTTCCGGGCGACTGTGTGATCTCGCTCTCCACAGCTGATTTGAGTAAGATATTTAAACAGGTCAACATTCACAAGGCCGCAGGGCCAGACGATTTACCAGTGTGTGTACTCCGAGCATGCGCTGAGCAACTGGCAAGTGTCTTCACTGACATTTCAACCTCCTCCTGTCTGAGTCTGTCATGCCAACATGTTTCAAGCAGATCACCATAGTCCCTGTGCCCAAGACCACTAAGGTAACCTGCATAAATGACTACCGACCCGTAGCTCTCACGTCGATAGCCATGAAATGCTTTGAAAGGCTGGTCATGGTTCACATCAAAACCATTATCCCAGAAACCCTATAGCCACTCCAATTTACATACCGCACCAACAGATCCACAGACGATTCAATCTCTATTGCACTCCACACTGCCCTTTCCCACCTGGACAAAAGGAACACCTATGTGAGAATGCTATTCATTGACTACAGCTCAGCGTTCTCCACCATAGTGCTCTCAAAGCGCCCTGGGACTAAACAAATCGCTCTACAACTAGATTCGGGACTTCCTGACGGCCGCCCCCAGGTGGTAAGGGTAGTTAACAACACATCTGCCAAGCTGATCCTCAACACGAGGGCCCCTCGGGTGCATGTTCTGTCCCCTAATGTACCCAGTGTTCACTCATGACTATACTGCGAGGCACGAATCCAACACTATCATTAAGTTTACTGATGACACAACAGTGGTAAGCCTGATCACTGACAACGATGAGACAGCCTATAGGGAGGAGGTCAGAGACCCGAATGTGTGGTGCAAGGACAACAACCTCTCCCTCAATGTGATCAAGACAAAGGAGATGATTGTGGACTATAGGAAAAGGAGAACCGAGCACGCCCTCATTCTCATCGACGGGGATGTAGTGGAGCAGGTTGAGAGCATCAAGTTCCTTGGCGTTCACTTCACCAACAAACTAACATGGTCCAAGCACACCAAGACAGTCATGACGAAGGAATGACAAAACCTATTCCTGTAGATTCCATTGAACCTATTTCCTTGGGAGACTGAAAAGATTTGATATGGGTCCTCAGATCCTCAAAAGATTGTACAGCTGCACCATCGAGAGCATCCTGACGGGTTGCATCACTGCCTGGTATGGCAACTGCTCGACCTCCGACCGCAAGGCACTACAGAGGGTAGTGCGTACGGCCCAGTACATCACCTGTGCCAAACTTCCTGCCATCCAGGACCTCTATATCAGGCAGTGTGAGAGGAAGGCCCTAAAAATGGTCAAAGACTCCAGCCACCTAAATCATTGACTGTTCTCTCTGCTACCACATGGCAAGCATTACCAGAGTGCCAAGTCTAGGTCCAAAAGGCTCCTAAATAGCTTCTACCCACAAGCCATAAGACTCCTGAACAGCTAATTAAATGGCTGAAAGACCTGTGTGTTGTTTTTGTTAATACAGACAGAAAATATAGTTGCGGAGAGTCCCTGTAATCCTAGACTCAAATCATTCAGGTGAGAAAAAACATCAACCAGATAGGCCAGTCGTGTGAGACACTTGTCATCATGCAAGTGATCAGACAAGTGAAAATGATGGTCAGTAAAGACAACTTTAAGCTCATCTCTCAATTTAAAAAAATGTGTCAATACTTTGCTCCTTGATAACCAGCGCACTTCTGTATGTTGTAAAAGCGTTACATGGTCGCTGACCATATCATTGCATAATGCAGAAAATACACGAGAGTTCAGGAGCCTTGCTTTAACAGAAGTTAACCATTTAAACTGTAGTGTCCAAAATGTATTTTGGAATTTTGTTGCATTACAACCTGTAATTTAAACGTATTTTTGTTTGTTTTTCATGTAATGGACATACACAAAATAGTCAAAATTGATGAAATGAAAATAATAACATAAGCATATGTATTCACCCCCTTTGCTATGAAACCCCTAAATAAGATCTGGTGCAACCAATTACCTTCAGAAGTCACATATTGTGATGGTCTTAGGTGGACTTTATTTAACTGTCACATGATCTGTCACATGATCTCATTGTATATATACACCTGTTCTGAAAGGTCCCAGATAATGCAACACCAACAAGCAAGTGGCACTATGAAGACCATGGAACTCTCCAAACAGGTCAGGGACAAAGTTGTGGAGAACAGATCAAGGTTGGGTTATAAAAAAAAAGATACAAAATTTGGAACAACGGAGCACCATTTTAAATCCATTATTAAAAAATGGAAAGAATATGGCACCACAACAAACCTGCCAAGAGAGGGCCGCCCACCAAAACTCACGGACCAGGCAAAGAGGGCATTAATCAGAGAGGCAACAAAGGGACCAAAGATAACCCTGAAGGAGCTGCAAAGCTCCACAGCGGAGATTGGATTATCTGTCCATAGGACCACGTTTTAAGCCGTACACTCCAAAGAGCTGGCCTTTATGGAGAGTGGCCAGAAAAAAAGCCATTGCTTAAAGAAAGAAATAAGCAAACACATTTGGTGTTCGCCAAAAGGCATGCGGGAGACTCTCCAAACATATGGAAGAAGGTACTCTGGTCAGATGAGAGTAAAATTGAGCTATTTGACCAAGGAAAACGCTATGTCTGGCACAAACCCAACACCTCTCATCATCCCGAGAACACCATCCACACAGTGAAGCATGGTGGTGGCAGCATCATGCTGTGGGGATGTTTTTCATCGGCAGGGACTGGGAAACTGGTCAGAATTGAAGGAATGATGGATGGTGCTAAATACAGGGAAATTCTTGAGGGAAACCTGTTTCAGTCTTCCAGAGATTTGAGACTGGAACGGAGATTCACCTTCCAGCAGGACAATGACCCTAAGCATACTGCTAAAGCACCACTTGGGTGGTTTAAGGGGAAACATTTAAATGTCTTTGAATGGCCTCGTGAATTTGTGGTATAACTTAAAGATTGCTTTACACCAGCGGAACCCATCCAACTTGAAGGAGCTGAAGCAGTTTTACCTTGAAGAATGGGCAAAAATCCCAGTGGCTAAATGTGCCACTGCCAAGCTTATAGACATGCCCCAAAAGACGTGCAGCTGTAATTGCTGCAAAAGGTGACTCAACAAAGAATTGACTTTGAGGGGTGAATAGTTATGCACGCTCATGTTTTCTGCTTTTTTTGTCTTATTTCTTGTTTGTTTCACATTAAAAAGATATTCTGCATCTTCAAAGTGGTAGGCATGTTGTGTAAATCAAATGATACAACCCCCCCCAAAAATCTATTTTAATTCCAGGTTGTAATGCAACAAAATGGGAACAAAGCCAAGGGGGGGAATACTTTCGCAAGCCACTGTACCTGGCAGCTTAATTAAATACCCGCAAAACACCACTCTCAATGTCAACAGTGAAGAGGCGACTCCGGGATGCTGGCCTTCTAGACAGAGTTGCAAAGAAAACGCCATATCTCAGAATGGCCAATAAAAATAAATGATTAAGATGGGCAAAAGAACACAGACACTGGACAGATGAATTCTGACTAGAAGATCAGCATCCCAGAGTTGCCTGTTCACTGTTGATGTTGAGACTGGTGTTTTGCGGGTACTATTTAATGAAGCTGCCAGTGAGGCATCTGTTTCTCAAACTAGACACTCTAATGTACTTGTCCTCTTGCTCAGTTGTGCACCAGGGCCTCTCACTCCTTTATATTCTGGTTAGAGCCAGTTTGCGCTGTTCTGTGAAGGGAGTAGCACACAGCGGCGTACGAGATCTTCAGTTTCTTGGCAATTTCGTTGCATGGAATAGCCTTCATTTCTCAGAACAAGAATAGACTGACAAATTTCGAACCCACAAATGCTGATGCTCCAGATACTCAACAAGTTTAAAGACGGACCATTTTATTGCTTCTTTAATCAGAACAACAGTTTTCAGCTGTGCTAACATAATTGCAAAAGGGTTTTCTAATGATCAATTAGCCTTTTTAAAATGACAATCTTGGATTAGCTAACACAACGTGCCTTTGGAACACAGGAGTGATGGTTGCTGATAATGGGCCTCTACGCCTATGTAGATATTCCATAAGAATAATCAGCTACAATTAATTTACAACATTAACAATGTCTATACTGTATTTCTTATCAATTTGATGTTATTTTAATGGAGAAAGAAAGTGTGCTTTTCTTTCAAAAACAAGGACATTTCTAAGTGACCCCAAATGTTAGAACGTGTGTGTGTGTGTGTGTGTGTGTGTGTGTGTGTGTGTGTGTGTGTGTGTGTGTGTGTGTGTGTGTGTGTGTGTGTGTGTGTGTGTGTGTGTGTGTGTGTGTGTGTGTGTGTGTGTGTGTGTGTGTGTTCACATGTTTTTGAGTATCTTGAATGGGATATGCAAAATGGGTTTACATTGAACACCTCTGACTCCTAAAAGTGTTGGCCTTCAGGTCCAAAAATACACTTTCTGACCACTTGCATGTATGGAAAGTTTTGTTCAAATCAAGAGGGGTGCAGTCAAAAAGTGATTGCAATCAAATGGAACAACCCATAAAGTAAAGAGAAAGCTCGGGGAAAAAGTTGATGTACTTGTTCAACAGGTTGATTTTTGAACACCAGAAGCGATCAGGACGCGCAGGTTGAAATATCAAACAAACTCTGATTAGATTAATTTGTGGACAGGTCAAAAAGCATTAAAAACATTTATGGCAATTTAGATAGCTAGCTTGCTGTTGCTAGCTAATTTGTCCTGGTTCAGTGGGGCAAAAACTATTTTAGTCAGCCACCAATTGTGCAAGTTTTCCCATAAAAATATGAACAGAGTGATCTTGTGTACATTCAAAAGACCTTTGAACTGAAAAGTCACCTTACTGGTCCTTCATCTGCACTTGGAAAGCCAGTAGCTGGGGGTCGGCTATTTCTCACCTGCTTGCTTATGCTTGCCTCTTAGGTTCCTCTCGGAATTCAAGTCCCCTTCACGGTCACCATCCAGCTTCCTCTCAGAATGCAAGTCCCCTTCACGGTAACCATCCTACTGACTCTCTGCATGCAAGTCCTTGTCACGGTCATCATTCAGGTTCCTCTCAGATTGTAAGCCCCCCTCGTGGTCACCATTCATCCTCCAGCCAGGGGAAAATAATTGAGGCAACGGCTAGGCACCATGGCTTTCCGGTGGACGAATGGAACGAGCGGTGGTCAGAAGACAGACGTGATTCGTAAGCCAATCAGCCGGCCATGACAGGATACACCAGGCAGTACAATAGTTTAGGCAACCTGCAAAGACAATGACATCGTGCCTATGCTGTTTAAAAAAAACTTGAAACACTACAGACAGTGCCTAAGTTTAGGCTACATTATGCAGTTTACTTTTCTACGTGTTTTTAAGTTAATAAATGTCTTATTTCTCTCCCTATAATAAGGTCGGTTATCTGCGGTTGAAACAGTCAGAAGTGTGTATTATATACTATGTACATTGTTACTCTTGACACCTAACATGCTGACCAAACCGCCCGCTTGCGTGGGTACGCCATCGCGTGCAGGTTGATTTTGTTCACCCACACCAGAAGCGATCAGGACGCGCAGGTTGAAATATCAAAACAAACTCTGATTAGATTAATTTGTGGACAGGTCAAAAAGCATTAAACATTTATGGCAATTTAGATAGCTAGCTTGCTGTTGCTAGCTAATTTGTCCTGGTTCAGTGGGGCAAAAAAGTATTTAGTCAGCCACCAATTGTGCAAGTTTTCCCACTTAAAAATATGAGAGAGGCCTGTAATGTTCATCATAGGTACACTTCAACTATGACAGACAAAATGAGAAGAAAAATCCAGGAAATCACATTGTAGGATTTGTAATGAATTTATTTGAAAATTATGGTGGAAAATAAGTCACCTACAAACAAGCAAGATTTCTGGCTCTCACAGACCTGTAACTTCTTCTTTAAGAGGCTCTGTCCTCCACTCGTTACCTGTATTAATGGCACCCGTTTGAACTTGTTATCAGTATAAAATACACCTGTCCACAACCTCAAACAGTCACACTCCAAACTCCACTATGGCCAAGACCAAAGAGCTGTCAAAGGACACCAAAAAAAAATTGTAGACCTGCACCAGGCTGGGAAGACTGAATCTGCAATAGGTAAGCAGCTTGGTTTGAAGAAATCAACTGTGGGAACAATTATTAGAAAATGGAAGACATAGAAGACCACTGATAATCTCCCTTGATCTGGGGCTCCACGCAAGATCTCACCCCGTGGGGTCAAAATGATCACAAAAACGGTGAGCAAAAATCCCAGAACCACACGGGGGGACCTAGTGAATGACCTGCAGAGAGCTGGGACCAAAGTAACAAATCCTACCATCAGTAACAGACTACGCCGCCAGGGACTTAAATCCTGCAGTGCCAGACGTGTCCCCCTGCTTAAGCCAGTACATGTCCAGGCCCGTCTGAAGTTTTCTAGAGAGCATTTGGATGATCCAGAAGAAGATTAGGAGAAGGTCATATGGTCAGATGAAACCAAAATATAACTTTTTGGTAAAAACTCAACTCGTCGTGTTTGGAGGACAAAGAATGCTGAGTTGCATCCAAAGAACACCATACCTACTGTGAAGCATGGGGGTGGAAACATCATGCTTTGGGGCTGTTTTTCTGCAAAGGGACCAGGATGAATGATCCCTTTAAAGAATGGGTGTCAAACTCTGGGTGTCGAACTCAACATGGGTGTCAAACTCTCAAATATTTGGCCCGCGAGACAATACCAAATTACTACTAGAGCTGGCCCGCCGGTATTATACAGCGCATTCACCACTAATACTACGAATCCCATAATGCTCTGCTGTTTTCGCGCGCCAATCAGGACAGGACCCAGAAACGCTCTCTCCTCTGTGACAGTAGTCATAGCAACATAGATGCTACAAATGTCAGCGAGCTAACCCTTCCCAAAAATGGCGAAAAGAAAGGCAGAAAACAGGAGCTTTTTGGACAAGTGGGAGGCAGAATATCTGTTTACATATGTAAAAGACAAACCTGTTTGTCTTGTTTGTGGAGTCAACGTGGCTGTAAGTAAGGAGTACAACATTAGACGACACTATGAAACGAAACGAAACGAAACACCATGACAAATACAAGGACCTGGACATGACTCAAAGGAGCCAGAAAGTAGAGGAGATGAAAAGAAGTTTGGTTTCACAACAGAATATGTTTAAAAAAGCCACATCACAAAGCGAGGCTGCTGTAAAGGCTAGTTATATAGTGGCAGCAGAGATCGCAAAATCAGCCCGGCCCTTTAATGAGGGAGAGTTCATGAAAAAGTGCATGATGAAGGTTTGTGACCTCGTATGCCCAGAGAAAAAACAAGCATTTTCAAACGTGAGCCTGAGCAGGAACACAGTAGCTGATCGCACATGTGATCTTGCCACCAATCTGTATGACCAGCTGATGGAAAAGGGTAAAGATTTTGTTGCGTTCTCCCTCGCTGTGGATGAGAGCTGCGACGCATCTGATACTGCTCAGCTGTCAGTCTTCATCCGTGGAGTGGACTCAAATCTGTGTGTTACGGAGGAGCTATTAGGATTCAAATCAATGCATGGCACAACCACAGGAAAGGAAATCTTTGAGGAGGTTTCCAAATGTGTAACTGAAATAAAGCTGCCATGGGATAAACTCGTTGGAATAACGACAGATGGTGCGCCAGCGATGTGCGGTAAAAAGAGTGGACTGGTGGGCATGGTTCGGGAGAAGATGCGGGAAGAGAACTGTGCAGGTGAGCTAACTGTTTACCACTGCATCATACATCAGGAAGCACTGTGTGCCAAGGCCCTAAAGATGGAACATGTTATGACCACAGTAACACAGGTAGTTAACTTTATAAGAGCCAAAGGTCTAAATCACCGCCAGTTTAAATCTTTTCTGGAGGAGTGTGGTTCGGAATACGCAGACGTGCCGTAACTCAGTGTTCTCGCCGCTGAGTTTAGCCGGCGATTTGCCGACTTCGATGCCCAGAAATGCAAGTTTGAACTGCTTAGTAATCCCTTCGCAGTTGATGTGGAAAATGCACCAACCAACATCCAAATGGAGCTGATTGAACTCCAGTGCAACGACACGCTGAAGTCAAAGTATGATGCTGTGGGCGCCGCACAGTTTCCACGGTTCATCCCTGACACAATGCCTCAGCTCCGCACCCAAGCTGCTCAGATGCTCTCCATGTTCGGCAGCACTTATCTATGCGAGCAACTTTTCTCCTCGATGAAGATGACCAAAACAACTCACAGGAGACGTCTGACTGATGAACATCTTCGCTCGATACTGAGGATTTCTTCAGCTCAAAGCTTGAGCCATGACATTGATGAACTAGCATCCAAGAAGAGATGCCAGGTATCTGGCTTGGGCACATGAGATTAGACCAGTGTGCAATAATTAACGTTTTCTTTATGCACTTTTTCTTGCTACAAGGCATGGGCTTGAATGGTTGATTGATTTATTATCATTTTATTTGTAAAATTATTAGCCAGTGGAAAAAGTTTATTTTGGTATTTAAATCAGAAGGCTGCAAATAGAAAAGAGGCATACAATTTTTATTTAAATTTTATTTATTTAATAAATGAATGCCATTGATGTGTTTTTTCATTTGAAATTCGATTTTGCATGTCTCCACTATTAAATGATATATTGTATGGTAATAAGCGATGCTTGTTCCATATTCAATGTTAAAGCAAAACTTGTTTGGGTCCATATTAAAAGGTTAATTTGTTCAATGTTGGCCCGTGACTTTGTTCAGGTTTTACATTTTGGCCCACTAGGTATTTGAGTTTGACACCCCTGCTTTAAAGGAAATAATGAATGGGGCCATGTGCCGTGAGATTTTGAGTGAAAATCTCCTTCCATCAGCACGGGCATTGAAGATGAAACGTGGCTGGGTCTTTCAGCATGACAATGATCCCAAACACACCGCCCGGGCAATGAAGGAGTGGCTTCGTAAGAAGCATTTCAAGGTCCTGGAGTGGCCTAGCCAGTCTCAAGATCTCAACCCCATAGAAAATCTTTGGAGGGAGTTGAAAGTCCGTGTTGCCCAGCAATAGCCCCAAAACATCACTGCTTTAGAGGAGATCTGCATGGAGGAATGGGCCAAAATACCAGCAACAGTGTGTGAAAACCTTGTGAAGACTTACAGAAAACGTTTTGACCTCTGTTATATACCCTTTGTTGGCAATGACAAAGAATTGAGATAAACTTTTGTTATTGACCAAATACTTATTTTCCACCATAATTTTCAAATAAATTCATTAAAAATCCTACAATGTGATTTTCTGGATTTTTTTTTCTCATTTTGTCTGTCATAGTTGAAGTGTACCTATGATGAAAATGACAGGCCTCTCTCATATTTTTAAGTGGGAGAACTTGCACAATTGGTGGCTGACTAAATACTTTTTTGCCCCACTGTATATAAACATTGGGTTGTTACTTTACCTGAAATGCACAAGGTCCTCTACTCTGACAATTAATCCACAGATAAAATGGTAAACCGAATGAGTTTCTCATCTCTCCTCCTTCCTTCAGGCTTCTTTTTCTGCTTTGGACTTTATATGGCGGTTGGCAACCAACATTACAGCATTACTACAACCGACCAGAGTGTGGATATAAGTTCATCTTTCAATCCCCCAGGTCGGTATATGCTCCTAAAAACCAATGAGGAGATGGGAGAGGCCGGACTTGCAGCACGTTGAGTGTCGCAAATAGAAACCATTTCTATTCTAGCTCCTGGCCGCGCAGGCGCTCGCTGACGCACAATGATTGATTAACATGTATGTTTACATTTATTTTGCAACGCTCGGGCATGCGACAAAAGCGGTGTGGTCAGCATGTAAGGGTGATTGGCGATTGGTTATCCGTATTCCTACAGTATTGTTTGCCTGCATTGTTAGGGCATCATCATAATGATGGTATTGGAAATTGTATTTTGTTTGTTTACAGTATTTTTTGACTCTACCTATTGCAGCCAGAACCAAAGCTAAAGGGGAGAAACCAGACGAGTTTCTGTTGTCCCATATACACAAAACATGTCAATTGTAACAGGTGTTTTTTAACACTGGTGATAAATGTATCATATATGTCTGACATCAAATGATATTTGAAAGCTGTTGTCATTTGTTTAATGTGGTTCCTTGCACTGGGTTTATAGTTATCTGTGGCTATAGATGATTTTTGAAGTTCAATTCAACTGATGCTGCTGATGTTTCGGGTTTTGAGGAATGTGTGTAGTTTACAGGTCACTGGTTTCATACTACATCTTAAAGTTGTCAATCCCATGTTTTGTTTTTAATATTTGTCCGTTTTGATGCTGTATTGTTTTATATATACTCCTCTGATGTTTACTGTATTGTTATGGCTCTGAACTAATATAAATATAGAAAATAAGTTGTTGTTACCTATCCTCTCAGGCTACCCAGCATCCAATGAAGGTAATTGTAGTATTATTTACCTTCACCACCAGTCAGACCACATTTGAGACACACACAGTTACACCACCAGAGGGAAGCGAAGGACAATGTTCCTTTCATTTCAGTCACTCACTTGTGCAAGGCTTCTTTCTCGGGTTCTCCTATGTGTTGAGACTTGAAAGACTCACATAGGTGAATGGATCAGAACAGATAACAGAGGGGAATCTTCAGTCATATTTTCTGTTTCTACACAACACTTATTGTATATTTATTGGAGAAAGCCAAACAGAAACTGCTGCCTACAAGGACAAGAGTGGTGGAGGCCTGTTGAGAATGTACACTACGGGTCAAAAGTTTTAGAAAACCAAATGATTCAAGAGTTTTTCTTTATTTTTTACTATTTTCTACATTGTAGAATAATAGTGAATACATCAAAACTATGAAATAACACATGGAATCAAGTGGTAACCAAAAAAAGTGTTAAACAAATCAAAATATTTTTTGAAATAGTCACCCTTTGCCTTGATGACAGCTTTGTACACTCTTGGCATTCTCTCAACCAGCTTCATGATGTAGTCACACTTTTTTGGTTACGACACGATTCCATGTGTTATTTCATAGTTTTGATGTCTTCACTATTATTCCAGTGTACAAAATAGTAAAAATAAAGAAAAACCCTTGAATGAGTAGTTGTTATAAAACGTTTGACTGGTAGTGTATAGTTAAGCAATAAGGCATGGGATATGGTCCAAGTTCTGTCGTACGTAAGAACAGCCCTTAGTCATGGTATATTGGCCATATAGCACAAATCCCCGAGATACCTTATTGCTATTATAAATTGGTTACTGATGTAATTGGGCTCCCGAGTGGCTCAGTGGTCTAAGGCACTGCATCATAGCGCTAGAGGTGTCACTACAGACTATAGTTCGATTCCAGGCTGTATCTCAACCGGCAGTGATTTGGAGTCCCATAGGGTGGTGCACAATTGCCGTCATTGTAAACCGACTTGCCTAGTTAAATAAAGGTTTTTAAAAATAATAATTTGAGCAGTAAAAATATATGTTTTGTCATACTGGTGATATATGATCTGATATTTCACGGCTGTTAGCCAAACCACCCAGTTTATAATACAAGATGTATCTCTTCAGGAGTTGAAAATTCCTAACCTTACATACAGTACCTAGCCTGTTATTTCCCTGATATTCCTATCCCATGTAACAGACACAATGGACTTCCTCAGGTTAATGACTGGTGAGGTGAGGAGAATGAACATGAGAGTTTTAGCACTGTGCTGGGAAGGGCCTTTTCCCCCACAGCCCAGCGCCTCTCATCTGACACCTGCTGAGATCAAAACACACACAGCTCATTTACAGCCATTCAGAAGACAGTGGGATATTATGACCCCTTGTGAGAACCTATCTTCCTGTCACATAGTCTGAGGAATAAGAGGGGAGAACAGGGAGGAGGATAGAGGAGAAAAGCTATTATTACATTGGCTAACTCCATAATTCTCTGTCATGGATTGTGTGAACACTGGCTGGATTTAACCCTCCGATACCCCAGGCAAGGTCAGCCATGTACAGAATCCTGTAGCCTGGCTCTTCCCAACCTGGGGTAGCAATGCCGTCCGGGGTATGCCTAAAACAAATGTGAGTCACATTTTCAAACAGTCCATTTAGACTTTTCAACAGGGCTATACATTTGGGTGATGTTTTTTTCTTGCCTGAGTAGCCTCGTTTCACTACCAAAAATAAGATTAAACCATCTAGTGTTCAGCGAAATAACCATTTTCAGCATTATGCAATGATATGCGCGGCGACCATGTAAAGCTTTTACAACATACAGAATAAGTGCGCTGGTTATCAAGGGGGGAAGTATTGACACGTTTTTTTTTTAATTGAGAGATGAGCTTAAAGTTGTCTTTACTGACCATACTGTTCACCTATCTGACCGCTTGCACGATGACGAGTTTCTCACACGACTGGCTTATCTGGGCGATGTTTTTTCTCGCCTGAATGATCTGAATCTAGGATTACAGGGACTCCCCACAACTATATTCAATGTGCGGGACAAAATTGACGCTATGGTTAAATTGGCGTTCTTCTCTGTCTGTATTAACAAGGACAACACACAGGTATTTCCATCATTGTATGATTTTTTGCAAACGAACTCAAGTTTACGGACAATGTCAAATGTGATATAGCGAAGCACCTGAGTGAGCAGGGTGCGCAATTACGCAGGTACTTTCCCGGAACGGACGACACAAACAACTGGATTTGTTATCCCTTTCATGCCCTGCCTCCAGTCCACTTACCGATATCTGAACAAGAGAGCCTCATCGAAATTGCAACAAGCGGTTCTGTGAAAATGTAATTTAATCAGAAGCCACTGCTACATTTCTGGATAGTGCTGCGCTCAGAAGACACTGATGCCCTATGCAACCACGTACCAATGTGAAGGTGGATTCTCGGCCCTCACTGGCATGAAAACTAAATACAGGCACAGACAGTGTGTGGAAAATGATTTAAGATACACTCTCCAATACAACCCATCATTGTAGTTTATGTGCATCCTTTCAAGCACACCGTTCTCATTAACATGTGGTGAGTTATTCACAATTTTGGATGAACAAATAAGGTTTTATATGTAAAATGGCTAAATAAAGGACATTGATTGGACAATGATTGATTATTTTTATTATTTGTGCCCTGGTCCTATAAGAGCTCTTTGTCACTTCCCATGAGCCGGGTTGTGACAAAAACTCACACTCATTCTTATGTTTAATGACTATATTGTATAGTGTATGTTAGGCCCATCTCATAAGATAATGTCCATATAACGTTTTTTTTTATTAACAATCAATTCAGAGAAAATTAAACATAGGCTTTAGCATGCAATATATTTATTAATATGTAGACCACATACAGTGCACATTTTGCACCTAATTGACCTAATATATGCATCAGATTTGATTTAAATGTCCCGCCCTGCGACGCGTCCGCCCTCGCGAGGCAGTAAAGCAAGCGCACACGCACACGCACACGCACACGCACACGCACACGCACACGCACACGCACACGCACACGCACACGCACACGCACACGCACACGCACACAGACACAGCTAGCGTTTCCAACTCCGTTCGGTCAGTATTGTCCAAGAGTGCGACCAAGAGCTGACAACCAGCAAGTATTCCCTTCGATATTTCAGTCAATGTAAATATATATTTGATGAACAGAAAACGAATTTAATCGCGCGTCGGAACTATCATTCTGCCATTTACATAGACTAAAGAATAGTTTAAAAACCCGTTTTATTCTCGCTATGTAGATGTCTCGGTTGGAGTACTAGGAACGGGAGCACGCTGATCTGTGAATCAAGATGAGTGGGACCAACGCGGCTTCTGGAGCGGCGCCTTGCCGTTTTGCTCACTACTTTGTGATATGCGGAATAGACACCGAAACTGGGCTGGAACCGGACGAATTAGCCGGTAAGATGACTTTATTTATATTTTTATGAACCTTTTCCCTATGAGGTAACTATGCAAAACAACGATTTTTTTTTCTAAAAACGATCTATCTGATTTTAAACTAATACACTTGAATCTTAGTGACACTGTCAATGCATATCATTTATTTGGAACATATTTTACAGTCTGAAGGTAATACATTATGTGCTGTATTTAAAGACAACAACATAAGGACAATGGCTAGAGTTGCAGGCTGATATCACCTTGTTTACATTATTGTAGTCTCCGGTGAACTGGGTTAAAGGTATTTGAAAGGTATTGGGGACATTTCTTCACACGTTTGTCAGACCTGTCCAGGCTGTTTTTTGTGGACTAAAGAGAGCGCAAGAAAGCAATGGCTATAATGTCATTATTTCAATGATAAAACTCCAACACTTCTTATGATGCTGGTGTTTCAGTGAAGCACAGTGAAGGATGCAAAAGTGGAGGCTTTTAGGATGTTTTTTTTTGTTTGTTTACAAAGGCTGCTACTGAGGATAATCATCGTTATTTTACTAATAAAATAGTTCCAACCCCATGTACCCTTCCTCAGTTTCGAAGAACTGAGATTATATCTCTGCACATCTTTTAGGTTCAATCAGCGTTGGACTCCGGTCCTCTCTCTGTTTGTGTTTGGCGAGGCTGTGAGTTTGTTCAGTGCGATAGCAAGCTCTAAGTACTCTGTGTTAACCATGCAGGTCCAGTATTGATTTCAGGGTCACCCCTCCCGGTTTGCATCAGTGACTGAACAAAGTGCACAGCCCGCTAAGAACAAAAGCAGAGGCCCCCCATCGATCGCCAGCCTCCACTTGGCTACGTCCAGGGGCCAACTGAGCTGCGTTCAGAGTCACTGGAACACTGCCAAAGAGCAGTATTCTGGTGTTGCTGCATGTTTTTAATTAGTTTGCATCCTGTTCAAATTGAATTACCTGGCAGATTCAGACTCGTCTTCTCCTGTTGTGTTCAAATATTTCCTCTCTGACATAGTCCTTCTATAGAAAGGGAGCTTTCTTTGACATTGAGTGTTTTGCACGTGGTTCTGTTGGAGAAGTAGACCATGTTCCTGTATGGTCTCGTCATGCTGTTGTTACAGATGATATCACGTCTCCATGGCTGAGTCTCTATATAACTAGAAGTTCAGAATTACTTAACGGTCTGAGCGTCTCCATGGCTGAGTCTCTATATAACTAGAAGTTCAGAATTACTTAACGGTCTGAGCGTCTTCATGGAACAGCTTTACCTGAAGTGAGTGAGCTGTGATTGCTTGTGATGTGAATCCTTTGTCCTTCAGGAAACTCATCTAGTACTTTCCAAGCACAAGACTCTAGAATGGGAGGATTCAGGATTCCTTTAGTTGCGTGTTTAATCAGACACATTTAGCCTCTCTATGGGGGGGGCAGGATTTTGGGACATTCCGAGTGCTGATCGGGGTGTTATTTTGGGGCTAATATTTAGATTCTGTGAGGATTAATTTGCGCCAGGGTGAGGAGGCACAGGCAGTTCAACGGTGCTCAGGTTATGACACTGTGGGATGTTCCTGTCTGTGTTCCCGTCTCGTCTCTACAAATGTGTGTGTGTTGTCTCTGTGACAATTCATGTTGCTGTTTCTCTTTATTTGCTTGTGGTTAAGTCTGCACCGGAGCCATTTGTTGCCAGTGTGTTGATCTCAGGCTGTGGCGCGTCGTTGATCCTCAGATGTGACACTGCTGAGCATCCACCACACTGAGCCCATATGCCTCCCTGTCTGCTGCCCTCGCACTGATCACCCCAACCCTCTGATCATCTGCCTGTGTGTCTGTGTTGAACTGGGGCACAAGTTAACAGTCGGAGGAGTTGAGCCATCGGCTGTTAGGAAAGGAGAGGAAAGGACAGGCTGAGAGAAAGAGATGGCGTGTTGGAGTGATTTGTGAGAAGAGTGGCCAGAGTGGAATGTCTGTTGATTTAGATCATTCAGAGACTGTATCTCTGGTGTGATGATTAACCAAGCTTTGTGGGACTGAGTTTAAGTTTCTTTAGGGGATTTGATCAATCTGTCTCCAGACATGATTAGATAGTTGAGACGGCACCACCTGTCAAAATCCTAACTCTACTGTTCTTAATCCTACAGAATACTACTCAGCAAAGTCTCTCAGAAAGAACTATACCTATACTTGGGCATTATGTTACACTATGTCAATGGGTCTGTCTGATTTGTGTGTGTGTTTTTGGTAGTCTGCTGCAACATTTTCTCCATTGATCTTTGAGTGCTCTATTGTGGGCTGCTGTGGAGGTCCGTTAAACGTAGCGTTGTTTATCCACAGGCGCGGTGGGAAAGTTCTAGTAGAATCCATTACAGGACCATTTGTAGACCGTTATCTCCTCCCCCTCTCACTCAGCATCCCATCCCCAGGGCTTTGTCATCTGCCCCAGTGAGCAACTGAACATCCAAACTGACATTCATTTACAATTCAGATCAAGCTGCCCTTCGCCCACTGCTCTCCTCCCCCACGACACTCTTCAGATGGCCGTGATGGATATCATTGATATCAACATGTCGCCACTCGCTGTGAGCTTCTTCTTTATTAGCTATCGCTATAGCAGCCCAAGCCTGGCTTGTATCCTGTTTTACAGTGGCTGGTTTGGTCTGGGCTGGTTTCAGTCTGATCCACGTTAGGCTCAGGCTTGGCCTTGCTTATTTTGAGCTGTTAATGTGGCTCCGACTCCCCTCCTTCCATCCCCCTCCCAGTCCCTTTGTGTGGCAGTAGGCCTGTTTCCCCAGGCCCATTGTTCTAGGCGCCAGGGCCAGACTTCCTGTGGATTTGACCGGCCTTCCAACCTGCATGTGTGGCTGCTGGGGAGGTCACTGTCCCAGTGGATGCCGTCTATCTCCCTATTTGTTCATTCAGTGAGCATGGTAGTACCACACTTTTTGTTGGCTTCGACCTCAATGTTTGTCCTCCAGAGATGAAACATTTCCAAAGTAGAGGAGAGTTGAAGTGTGTGTCACTCCTATTAAAGGGATAGTTCGGGATTTTGGCAATGAAGCCAAAAGCTACTATCCCAGAGTCAGATGAACTCATGGATACCATTTTTATGTCTCTGTATCCAATATGAAGGAAGTGAATAGGTAGCATTGGCTCGCGAAACTAACTAGCTGTAGCGTAACGACTGGAAGTCTATGGGAACAGCTAGCATGCTACACGTTCATCTGACTCTTGGGAGGTAGATAAAAGGCTTCATTGCCTAAATCCTTTTCGTATCACTTTAATGGTGGCACTATAATAGAAGTCTTACTCAATGACTGTATCAGAGTCTTGAAGTGGTTTATATATATATATCCTGGCTGGTGACTAGAGCGACAGAAATGGTTCCACTCTAACAGAGGCCCGCCACCAATGTGTTGTTCGTTCCCTGTATTCTAGGACCAGCTGCTGTGTGTGTGTGTGTGTGTGTGTGTGTGTGTGTGTGTGTGTGTGTGTGTGTGTGTGTGTGTGTGTGTGTGTGTGTGTGTGTGTGTGTGTGTGTGTGTGTGTGTGTGTGTGTGTGTAGCTGAAAAGTGAGAAAGGGTGTGTGCTATTCTTGGAGTTGAGGTTGGCACACCAGCTGTACAGGGAAAGTTATTAGGTCAGTGTTCCATCCTCGTGAGCCTCACCTCACACCCCTCACTCTAACCCCCCCACTGATGGGAAAGGCATGCACGAAGCATCCATAAATATGAAATGAAGTAGTCTTGCTGACAAACACACTTAAGATGCAGCCTGTACCAGTGAACAACAGATGTTCAGCTTTCAGTACGCAATCCTGCAATGATGCTATGTACTTCATCAGGTCTCCCTCTTTCACACCAGTCTTTTATTCTAACCGGCACATTTGATACTGGCGGATTAAGGTTGGGTTAGTGAAATTGTGTGAGTAATTCCACCCCATCCATAAACTGTATTGGCTAATACATGCGCACATTTTCTAGTGTCTGTCTCTAGAACTCTATACGTGTCCCTGGAGTGCAAGAGTACGTGTAGGCTACAAGTGTACTAGTGTTTCTGTTGATTTTATTTTTTATTTTACCTTTATTTAACCAGGCAAGTCAATTAAGAACACATTCTTATTTTCAATGACGGCCTAGGAACAGTGGGTTAACTGCCTGTTCAGGGGCAGAACGACAGATTTGTACCTTGTCAGCTCGGGGGTTTGAACTCGCAACCTTCCGGTTACTAGTCCAACGCTCTAACCACTAGGCTACACTGCCGCCGTGATATGACCTACACGTTGATAACGGAATGCAGGCCTGTAGGGACTAGCTAAACTGGGCTGAGGTGGGACAGGGAGTGTCAACAAGCTCAATGAAGGAGCCTCACAAAGGCATTTGAAGGGCTTTACTGCTGTCCTTGGCCATCTGTCCTCCAGGGGCCAGTCTGGAAGTCAGAACAATGCAGTCCTTGGCTAATGCTAATACAACACTGAAATATGCTAATGATGACACAGGCCAGCGCTGATGCACGCCCTTGTTGGCATATGCCAATGACCACGTAGGAATCTGTTAATTAACATAAACCATAGGCTAACACTGATGCCAGTTCATATTAATAGGTACACATTGTGGCTAACACCTTCAGTTCTCTGGTAACGTGACCAATGAGGTTTCTCTAGACAAAAGCTAAATCTCTCTCTCTCTCTCTCTCTCTCTGTCTCTCTGTCTCTCTGTCTCTCTGTCTCTCTGTCTCTCTGTCTCTCTGTCTCTCTCTCTGTCTCTCTGTCTCTCTGTCTCCCACTGTCTCCCACTGTCTCCTGTGTGTAATAGTGTGATCTGTAGTCAGGCCAGTTAGCGAGGCAGTAGGCAGTAGGCAGGGCTATCTATCTGTGGGCTGTTTAAGCCTGTTAGTTTAATCCATTCAGACAGATCCTCCAGGCTACACTGAGCAGTGCTCCATGTTTTAACAATCTCTCTAATCTAACGCAGGCCTCCACACACGCAGGCACACATGCAACCACAGCCTCTGCACTCTGCTTCCCTGAACGTTTGACCCTTTAGACATGAAGGTTACTCAACTCCACTCCCACAGTCACCATGTCTGCTTGTTTGTAGTCTTCACCAAGGAGGTCAGGGGATTTACCTCCTAGTAACTTAGTGATAACATTTATGCCAAAAAGCTGTGAAAATGGCCAGACACTGAAGTTGACGCATACTGGAATTCAATGGGGGGGGGAACGGTTTGTTTGTTAGGTGTAACGTAGGCTACTCTGTCCTTACAGCGTAGTGTAGCAAGAAGCTTGTTAGATCAATGTCCTGGACACTGTCACCACCATTATCCCCATTGATCACTGTCAAGTGTTTTAAGTTAAAGATCAAGATCAGAGGTTAAGAGTTGGAACCGACCCACCTGATCATGATGGATACCCAGCCTCAGGGAGGAGTGGGCGAGAGGTGGGGCTGCTGTTGCTGGGAGCCTGTTGCCACGGTAGCACCATCGGTCCCCCAAACCCCCGTCCAAACACACATATACCTCCGACCAGTCTCAAAACGAGCAGTTGATCACTGAGGGCTGTGCGCCCCATTTCACACACCCCTCCCGGTGACCCTTGACCCGGTCTCCAATATGCTTCCTCTCTCCCTAGGCTTGGCAGCAGCAGATGTGGGAGAATGGGGTGTAGTGGGTGAGGGGGAAAGGAAAGGAAAAGGGATACCTAGTCAATCACAACTGAATGCATTCAACCAAAATGTCTTCCGCTTTTAACCCAACTGGGACAGCGAGTTGTTGTTTTGGTAAGGCCAACCAGGGGCTTAACGTTATTTATACTGGTGGCCTAGGAGCCATGTTTAGATGGGAGTGTTCAGTGTTAGTAGGCTCTTGGAGTAATCACATTTCTGTGGTTATAAGCTTCTAGCAGATTCTCTCACAGCTTTTGTCGATTTGATTGTTCTGAAGCTAAATTTACTCTCTTGTTGCTTTTCTGTCACATTTTCTTCCACCCTCTTTTTCTTCTACAATAGAATGACTCACAGTCCAGAATAGACACTAGGTATACATCTAAATGGTTATAGTGAGGTAATGTGTGCTGTGTCCTTGGTTCTTTTTGAAGTGCCACATTCTGTCTATTATGGACCATGTTTACTGTTTAGTAGAGGTTAGTAGTGTACCAACTAGCTCCGCTGTTTGTATGAACTGGCCTTGATTCATTCTGTGGTAAAAACACCATTTGTTACATCTCTGAAAGTCAAACAACATATGCTTGCGAGGCGCTCAGTATATGGAAATGTCACTATCTGACATTTCACTCTCTCCGTTTCTGTCAGTTATTTATTATGCTGCTATCTATGTGGGAACAGTACTGGCAGAGAAACCTATTGACTAGTGTTTGGTTCTGAGAATCTGAAATGTGCTTATTCATGTCACTGAGGGAGAGAGGGTAATGTATACCGTTTACATTGTCAGGATATGTTATGGTTAGCCATCAGGGATCCTATGGGAGGGATCCTCTGGGAGGAGACGAGACACAGTCTGGTACCAATCAACTTGTCAGCCTTGAGTTGGGGAGGAGTGAGCACTTTGGGGCAGAGGTCAGGTCAGATGAAGTGAGGAAGAACAGATATCACTAAGGTTCTGTTTTGCAACAGAGATGCATTGGCTGTTCAGATGTATAGAAGGAAACTCGGCCAAGGAGGAAGGGTTAAATATCAGTGCTTGTGTGGAAATTATATTGTCTAATGCAGCTGTATTGATCCTCTGGGAAGAATAAACTTGGTTAAGCTTTCATAGGTTCTAATTTCAAGAGTAAAAAAACTAACACTAGGAACAGAATTATCTGCCAAAAAAAGAAGTGAGAGCCACAGGAATGTGCTGAAAATCACTGTAACCAAATACTGTAGCTCTACAGAGCAGAGACTAGTGGAATAACTATACATCATTAAGGTAGCCTCCATAATCCTCATTTGACGTTCAAATGACACTCTTTCCTTGTTGGAAAAAACATAAATGTACTTAAAAATCACTGGCTGTGTTTTTTTTCTCTGAATATGTCCCTTCTGGAGGGGATTGAAGCTGGACTTGAATAGACGCTGTAGAATGCCATTGTTTCTTGTCAATTTCAAGAAGACTTCCTGTGGTTTTCTACAATGAGTCAGTCTGTACACTCTGCTCAACTATGAGAATCCTGATGTATGTTACACACAAGTCAATGTCAGTTAAGCCACAATATATGACAATCGGTGGTATCCTACCCTTGCCTGACTCCTCATTCGTTCTGTTGTCCGCGACAGACTTTAGTCTGAATATGACACATTTAAAGTTGTTTGGGTGACGTGTTTTGTGGTGAAAACAAAGTGGTCAACGATTGGATCGCCTATAACCAATCAAAGTATCAAAGCCAATTATGTACTTCAAATGCACCGCTTCACCCACGTGTGTTCTGGCTCTGGCCCAACCCATTGTTTTCTGGGACCAATCAGACGGCCCGCATTTTTTCGTATTTTAGCGTGGCATAGCGTTTGAACGGCGCAAGGAGTCTGGGTAGCCATGCAAAGCTATCACAACCGTATCACAACCGGCCGTGATCGGAAGTCCCATAGGGCGGCACATAACTGTCCCAGCGTCGTCCGGGTTAGGGGAAAGTTTGGCCGGGGTAGGCCGTCATTGTAAATAAGAATTTGTTCTTAACTGACTTCCCTAGTTAAAGGTAAAATAAAAAATACTATAACATAATGGTTTTCCATTTCCATAGAATGTATTGTTTGTGTCGTCATCATGGTCAGTTGCCAGGTATAGTATAAAGTCTTCCATGAACTCTCTCCCTGACTTCCTCCTATTGGCTGACTTCTCCATCCTAACAATAGCATCTCCAGCAATAGAACCGCAACATATATTTAAGGCTCATTATACAACACAATTTATACAAAACATATGCTGCTTGTCCTGGTAGCCTAGTGGTTAGAGCGTTGGGCCAGTACCTGAAAAGTTGCTGGATCAAATCCCTGAGCTGACAAGATAAAAATCTGTCGTTCTGCCCCTGAGCAAGGCAGTTATCCCGCTGCTCACTGGGCGCCCGCGACGTGGATGTCAATTTTAAGGCAGCCCCCCCGCAATTCTCTGATTCAGAGGGGTTGGGTTAAATGCGGAAGACACTATTCAGTTGTATGCATTCAGTTGTACAACTGACTAGCTATCCCCCTTTCCCCAATATGCAGGTTTCAAGCAATTAATTTCTATTCCTCTAGCCATCCCTTTCTCGCCTCCCCCTCAGTCTCTCATACAAGGGGCAACAAGTGTTGTTGCTGCAGTTGGTGTGTGTACCCTGGAGAACGGATAGTGGTTATACCCAGTGGTGGAATGGTACAGCCAGGGTTCTGCGGTCTGTGTGCTATGTCCTGTTTGTTTGGTCTCTGCCCTGGAGTGGGCTGACCCAGAGAGGGCAGTGTCAGTGTCAGTGTCACTGAAAGACATTTCAAAGAGACCAGGCCTCTGTTGAAATGGCTCACTGGGATTGAGAAAAGGGGCAAGGGATAAAGAGGGGGAGAGATGCAATACAGAGAAATAATGAGAGGGAGAAGGATGGAGATAAATAGATATGTGACCGGGAGAAAGAATGAGAGGGTTACACACAGGAAGGTGGGGACCCAGGGAGACAGGAAAGAGTCATATCTTGGGAGAATCAAATGATGAAGAAAAGGGAGAGAGAATTTCTGAAGGGCAAGAGCGGGATAGAAATGTAGAAGAAGAAAGAGGCTTCTGGATGAAAGCGAGGGGGAAAATCCCTCTCAGATGAAGAGCCGTGTGTGGTTTAGTGCACGCTGGTTCCTTTCCATCAATCACAGGATGATAATACTACACCGCCCAGTGTCCCTAGCAACACGGGTCACACCGTCAGCAGAATAGCACCCGGCCTCCTCCTCTCCTTTACGTAACTAACACCCGATAGCCATCACCACGGCAGCCATCCAGGGCCATCTCCCGTGACAGATTACAGAACAGGGCAGTGGTAGGCTGCTGGCGGTGCCTAGCAACAGGACTATCGCCGCGGCGTCCAGTGTGAAGCCATGCTACTGGACAGTTGGGGATTATTCATGTTGTGTAAATCAGAACATTGAAGAGCTGAAATGTATTAATTACGTCATTCCTGTGTGCCAGCCAGACCAGTTGATGAATGAGAAGAGAAGCATGTTTTTATAGAGATTGCCATGATCACAGACATGCAACATATGTGAGCTTGGTGTAGCAAGTATGGTTTTTAGAGCCCTTTTCTCATCTGTGAATCTGTCCAACAAGCATTTTTATGTAACGTCAACATGTATGAATCTCTATTTTAATATCGGTTTCAATGTACTTAGTTAGATTATGGATGTTTGGATACATTTGTGAATATATTTGAAGAGCTCCAGTGCAGCCAATAGTAATGTTGATTCAACGACTTGATAGAGGCTAAAGCTGAGTCACATCGGCTGTCCAGTCCAGAAGGAAACCAACAACCTCCAAGGCCCTCGGAACATTCCAGAACATCTAGTTGCCATGACAACCCCGGGATATGTATCCAATTGCTTCACAGTATGGTCAATCTGCTAGGGATTAATTGGAAGGCATTCTCTGTTGTGGCTGCTGGGAAACGATCTTTCAAAGTGTGTGTGTCTGTGTCTTTCTGGGGACGCTTAGCTGGCCGGTAATGTCGACTTTGTTCTTTGACCGAGCACCAACTCATCCAGCGACCTGTGCCCTGTGATAAGCCTGCTGGGTAAACAATAGGTGACCGCAATCTGATAGGACACATTGTTCTCTCTGTTTCTCTTTCCCTCTCTGTGTCTTTCACAGGACAAAGACGCGCGCGCACACACACGCTTGTGGCTGTCGCTACATCCCCAGGCTGTCCCTACAGGTCTCATGTTGACAGAGAGATCAGCAGAGGCTGAGAGCTCCTCAGTGGCCTACAGACACACCGCCATGATAAAGACATGTAATAAATAGCTCCGGTGGTAGTGTCACGGTGACCATAAAGCCTGAAAGACTGTGGGTAGTCATTGGCTAGGACTGTCTCTTCTCCGTCACACGCTGATGATTCATAAAGAGTGGCGTTTATGGAAAATGATGGAGCAGAGAGGGACAATGGGCTGGCAATGCAGGACTAGAGCTAACAGAGAACCCTGTATGTTCTAGCCATTCTGTTTCTATGTACAACATACAACATACTTCTCCTGTCTGCTCCATTGAAATATCATTCATTTAATGATCTGCTCATTAAAGCAGACTATTAAATGGGGGAGCGAGAGAATGAGGCAGGTAGAGTGCACAAGAGGGCGAAGGCAAAAGTAGTGCACTTTATTGGAGGCTGAGTGTCATTTGCGATGTAGACATTCACACCGCTGGAGGACTGTGATTGTTTGCCACTTAAGCGCTTTTCTGTAACAGTCAGCAGTCAGCAGTGTTAGGTTCTAATTATCAGAGCAAATAACTCACGGGCACTAGAGAAGCTTAACCAAGGAAAATTCTCAGCAACGGGTCGACACAGCTGTAATTCAGACACAGACATGGATTCCCCTGTGGTGGTATTCATACCCCACTTTGGGTGGAGTCTCTTCCTTATCTCTAAACATTGCATCATTCTTGCTAAGCAGGGAGCTAAGTGATATGAGCCTTCAACAGTTTCTGCCCTTATCAGTGCTGTCACATGTTTTCTCTGCCCGCAGCCCCTCCCAAGCTTCATTATGCCCCCCCCCCCCCCCCCAACAATGTTCCACGTTGAACCCCGACTCCAACGGCAGAAAGGGAAAGAGGACTCCTGTGCCGTGACAGTGTAGATGAGTTTGGTGTTTAGGAGTTGGAGTGGAGTTTCTAATGAAGAAGAGGGAAGTAGGAGGCAGGGGTTCTGTGCTATCTAACCTCCAAACAAGCTTCAATGCCATAACACTCCTTCCGTGGCCTCCAACTGCTCTTAAACGCTAGTAAAACCAAATGCATGCTTTTCAACCGTTCGCTGCCTGCACCCGCACGCCCGACTAGCATCACCACCCTGGATGGTTCCGACCTAGAATATGTGGACATCTATAAGTACCTAGGTGTCTGGCTAGACTGCAAACTCTCCTTCCAGACTCATATCAAACATCTCCAATCTAAAATCAAATCTAGAATCAGCTTTCTATTCCGTAACAAAGCCTCCTTCACTCACGCCGCCAAACTTACCCTAGTAAAACTGACTATCCTACCGATCCTCGACTTCGGCGATGTCATCTACAAAATGGCTTCCAACACTCTACTCAGCAAACTGGATGCAGTCTAACACAGTGCCATCCGTTTTGTTACCAAAGTGCCTTATACCACCCACTACTGCGACCTGTATGCTCTAGTCGGCTGGCCCTGGCTACATATTCGTCGCCAGACCCACTGGCTCCAGGTCATCTACAAGTCCATGTTAGGTAAAGCTCCGCCTTATCTCAGTTCACTGGTCATGATGGGCAACACCCACCCATAGCACACGTTCCAGCAGGTGTATCTCACTGATCATCCCTAAAGCCAACACCTCATTTGGCCGCCTTTCGTTCCAGTTCTCTGCTGCCTGTGACTGGAACGAATTGCAAAAATCGGTGAAGTTGGAGACTTATCTCCCTCACCAACTTTAAACATCTGCTATCTGAGCAGCTAACCGATCGCTGCAGCTGTACATAGTCTATCGGTAAATAGCCCACCCAATCTACCTACCTCATCCCCATACTGTTTATATTTATTTACTTTTCTGCTCTTTTGCACACCAGTATATCTTCCTGTACATGACCATCTGATCATGTATCACTCCAGTGTTAATCTGCAAAATTGTAATTATTTGCCTACCTCCTCATGCCTTTTGCACACAATGTATATAGAATCTCTTTTTTTCTACTGTTATTGACTGTTAATTGTTTACTCCATGTGTAACTCTGTGTTGTCTGTTCACACTGCTATGCTTTATCTTGGCCAGGTCACAGTTGTAAATGAGAACTTGTTCTCAACTAGCCTACCTGGTTAAATAAAGGTGAAATAAAATTAATTTTAAAAATGTCAGTGTTTTTCCTGGATGAAACACGAAGTGTAAATCTCTGTTCTCTGAAAGCCTCATTTCCACACCAGGGAAATAAGTTGTTTTGTTGTACCTCGCTCTGCTCTTGTTTGCTTTCTTTGAGTCCGTCTGTTGGCCACACCGACCGAGGTTGTTGCAAAAGTCACTTTGCGTTAGATACCCCGGCTGCGTCCGTGACGATCAAGACCGTAAACGTCAGACTGCTTTTAGTCAATCTGTCCATGTTCTTCCTAGTCAAACTAGTTTATGTGCGTTTTCTGTTCTGTTTCAGTTTCTTTGTGAGGGCCATGTTTTTCTGTCTTATATGCTGTCGGTTACATGACGATGAATGTTAGTGGATCATAGCAAAGGGCTGTGCTGAACTATTCAAAGTGAACAGATTATTCCCATACGTTAAGGTTAGGAGTGGTACTGTCTGTTATCCTTTTGATAGAATTCATTCTAGTGCTTGTGTAACATGGATCGAGTCGACCCTCAACACTAACCACTACACCAAATGTACTTTCCGCCCAGTTCAGGAGCAACTGTTCTCCTCATGGAAGCCTTGTTATAGGGTGCATCTTTTGACCAATGGGTAAAATTGTGTAGCTAATCCCCCTTGACAACCAATGGTCCAAACCTTGTGGAGTTGTTACCCTTGTAGGATGGTCAATAATGCGGAGTGATTAACCAACTTTTTATTTAATGTCATTTTTTTCACGAAAGCAAGCATTTATTTGAAGCGCTGAGCGCTTACCAAACGTTTTTATTTTCATAGCTTTTTCGTCATGCTAATTTAGTTTTTTGCGACCCGCGGAAACAACTTTAAAGACGACGACCATAAAACGTAAAATCCTCAATTTGTTTACGTGTAACCTGCACATTGGATGTATTAGGTTACGAAATCTTACATCTCCTTATTCTTACATAAGATTAATTATATATTTGAGCGACACCACTGAATATTTCAGAACCCAAATTATATATATTTTTTTAACAAAGTGAAAATTAATCACAAGCGCGTTTTCACACCATACTTGGTCAGACATGTAGAGAGTGATAGCAGGAAACTTGTAATGGAGACAGATGGACTGTTGTATGAGATCTGATGGGGCCTTGGTGAACGCTGAGCTCCACACCATGGTGATTGATGAAAGGTGTCAGTGGCGTTATGATGGGGGAAGTCCAGATGTATTATCTTACAGCTCTATCTGGTGTGAAGGATGGGGATGGTGGCTTGTTGTGCTGGCTCGTTGAGGATGGGGATCGTGGCTTGTTGTGCTGGCTCGATGGGGATGGTGGCTTGTTGTGCTGGCTCGATGGGGATGGTGGCTTGTTGTGCTGGCTCGATGGGGATGGTGGCTTGTTGTGCTGGCTCGATGGGGATGGTGGCTTGTTGTGCTGGCTCGATGGGGATGGTGGCTTGTTGTGCTGGCTCGATGGGGATGGTGGCTTGTTGTGCTGGCTCGATGGGGATGGTGGCTTGTTGTGCTGGCTCGATGGGGATGGTGGCTTGTTGTGCTGGCTCGATGGGGATGGTGGCTTGTTGTGTTGGCTCGATGGGGATGGTGGCTTGTTGTGCTGGCTCGTGGAGGATGGGGATGGTGGCTTGTTGTGCTGGCTCGTGGAGGATGGGGATCGTGGCTTGTTGTGCTGGCTCGATGGGGATGGTGGCTTGTTGTGCTGGCTCGATGGGGATGGTGGCTTGTTGTGCTGGCTCGATGGGGATGGTGGCTTGTTGTGCTGGCTCGATGGGGATGGTGGCTTGTTGTGCTGGCTCGATGGGGATGGTGGCTTGTTGTGCTGGCTCGATGGGGATATGGTGGCTTGTTGTGCTGGCTCGTGGAGGATGGGAATGGTGGCTTGTTGTGCTGGCTCGTGGAGGATTGTGATGTTGGCTTGTTGTGCTGGCTCGTGGAGGATGGTGTGCTGAATTTCAACTGGTTCTGATTTCTGAAAGCCTTGAAGTCCACCTGTCCATCCACCATTGTTTCATCTCTTTTCTCTTTTTCGTCTCTCAGCTTTCCTTCGTCTTATCCATCTGTAGTCAAGTTGTACGGTGGATGTTGTCTTTATACTCCACTGTCGAGGCCTCCATCTGTAAGAGCAGCTGTAAAGTGACATGCAATTTCAGCCTGTTGCAGGATGTTGCAATCCGTGCCAACCGATGAACACAGATTGGTCATTTGCATGTTGGCTTGGAGAGAGCCACACACACACACACACACACACACACACACACACACACACACACACACACACACACACACACACACACACACACACACACACACACACACACACACACACACACACACACACACACACACACACACACACAGTTGCTCAGCTGTCGTTAGTGCTCAGTGATCTGTTTCCTCTATGGGTGTTTGGTATGAAGCCCATCTGTAGCAGTAAGCATCACCAGATAGTAGTGGACTGTTGACATTAAACAAGGGATTCTTTGTTTGTTTTTATAAACATTTACTCTCTGTAATAAAAGTGACCCTTCTCTCTTCTTTGTTGTGAAATTACCTTAGCATTGTCTGTTTGTTGTCAATCAACTCATGTGTCCACTCCTCTCAACACACAGGTACCCCTCTCTCCGAGGTGGACATGGGGCTTCTAATGGGGCGACGCAATTAACATGTGTTTATAGGGTTGAAATAGGATGATGTAACCTCACTTCAACCAGGGCCATTTGTCTCTTCAGAGCGTTGGGATGCTTAAGGCTTTTAAGCAAGTCCATATTATGCCCTAGGGGTAGATGGGTTGTTCGGTAGAGGGAGACCCCACCCTCTCCACCACTATAGTCCCATTCTCACTCTGCTTAGGCCTAATTATATTCAGATAATTTACGTTGGCTGTCAGTGGTTGGCGTTTTGGAAGCATCGAGGCAGCAACATATTTGACCCTTTATGCACAGCCACACACACAAAACACATCATTTTCAATGCACAAGTATAGTAATTTTAAGAAATGGTTTCCTTTCTTCAGAGCCCTCACTGAGTCTATGCACAGCTCTTAGAGACAAATGGATCAAAGATGGCCGCCGCTGGCCTTCAATGTGCCTGTTTGTGTGATCTCAGCCCTCATTGGGCTGAGAGGGGCTCTCACAAGGCTACAGAGGGCTCTTACATGGCCACGCTGCAGGGATGTGTGTACAGCACTGTGGGGAGGAACTAGTCTACAGAAGGCTCCGTAATACTACCGTAATTAGTCTGAGGGCCAACCAAGCCAAAGCCTTATCTGTGGATATCAAAGGAGACGGAGAGAGTTTCAGATGTTTTGTTCCTCTTTCGGTCTTCCTCCCCGTATCTCTAACTGATGACCGTTCCCTCTCCTCAAGGCCAATGTGTTCCTAGTCCTTTCCTCTGCCTCTGAGGAATTGAAATGTGCTGCCAGTGGCATTGTTTTACCACCGTTACATGGTTTTATTTTGTTCATGATCACTTTATTTAAATCTACCATGTGATTACGGGTGTAGAAATATTGCTAACCTTGACATCTGAATCAAAACTTCCCTTACGCCATTATACTGTGTTTTACTTGTATTTTTTGCCAGAAAGACTGTTTGTTTATTTTGTAAGAATGGCATCGCTAGGCTTTTCTTTCAAAAGATACACCTACGGGAAGGGAAATGTTTATATGGGATGTGGCTAGTTATTTTGGGGTTGTGAAAACGTCAGGCAGGCTGTCAGACTTTTCCCCTGGAGGTTTGAGAGCTGGCACTTCTCCCTAGTGTACACTACACTGAACTCTACAGCTGTTTTCTCTCTTCTTTATCTCTCTCTTTATCTCTCACTCACTCTCCTTTGTTCTCCCTACATCTATCCCTCTCTTCGACATTTTCATCCACACACTCCCTCACTCTGGTCTCCTTTGCTCTGTGCACCCCTGACAAACTCCCTTCTGAGGACTGCCTGTGTGCTAAACCCCTCCTGGAGTGTCTTACTTTAATTTCTATCCTTTCATCACTCCTGAAACAGCCTGTGCCCGCCCCTCGCACAGTGTTACAGCCGACAGCACGCACGCACACCTCCTGCACAGCATGCTGGGAAATCCACGTTGCTTATACCTGCCACCTGGGGCAAGATGCAAGAGTCGCATGTCTGTCATTATTCAAAATAGTCTCGGAACTTTGTTTTTATAAGGGAAGAAACAGTGTCTGAAATTGTAAACTGAAACTGACTGAAACTGTGCTGTCACCACCATGAATTACAATGAACTTTACGGTTTCTCTGTTCTGTATCTCCCTTAAAGTAGGGCTGGAATTGCCAGGGACGTCACAATACCATATTATCACAATAAATGAGGTGCCAATACGAGATTTATTGCGATTCGATCCTACAATTTGTGTTTGAAACATACTGCTCACCATGTCTGCTGCACAGAGCCTTGAGAAAATGAGTTTTGATCAGTCATGGAAATAAGTGCTGAAAACGAATTGGCTCCTATTTTTTTTAAAGAAGTTGGAGAACAAGCTAGTTTTGAGGCAGCTATAGCAAACTAGAGCAAAATTATATTGCGACATTTGTCAAAACGATCTGAAATATCGTCAAAAATACTATACCGATTATGTAACTATCAATTATTATTATTATTTTCTCCACTTTAAAGCGCCATCTTTCTCTCTCCTAAACAAATGGGGCTGATGATGCCGTTGTCATGGGGAAAGAATGTTGGACAGGTTCCACTGTGGTGAACCCAGCTTAGCAGGGATAAAAGATCTGTTGCAGAAGCTTTTTCCCCCTCCTAAATCCCCCGTCACAAACATGTGTCATATTTTTCCCTCCGTTTTGTTCAGATCCATCAGTTATTACAGGGCGTGGAAATGCATCTTATTAATGGGTTGTTATTTCCTTTGTTTTGTGACGATGATTATTATTCTTAGTGTAAACAGTGTTTATTAAGCGGCACCTGTACTCACTCCCTTCCTCAGCTACACCTCCACATTTAGCATAGGTCAATTAGGTGTTGCTGATCCCTATCAGAGGGTCACGTTACAGTGATTCACTAAGCTGGGATAACTCAACCTGGCTCAATGAAGGACCCCTGGGAGAGTGATGCATGCGCCTGAATAAAAATGTGTCATCCATACACCTCTTTCCCCCTTCCTTTCTTTTCTCTCACCTTCTCCTCACCCTCCTCCTCTCCCCTCCTCCCACTTAACCCAGGCTCGCATTTCTCTTTCCCTCTGTTTTACCCTTCTCCTCCCGCGCTCTTCTCTCCTTCTCATGGAGAGGACAAAGTAGTGGGCTGAGAGAATGACAGAGTGGTGACATCACCAGTGTTCTGTCCCTTTACTCGGGCCAATAGAGTGCTGAATAGGGCCATCAGAGCCAGGCTAATCTGGGCTGTGATACATGACCATTGTGACAACACACACACACACACGGGCTGCCACTGGCAAAGAAACTGAAAGCAGATGCACACTCACACCAACGTATTCATGCACACACTGTTCTTCTGTCTCACACACTCCCACACACACATTCGGCCCTGCACATCAAGACCCCTCATGTAAAGATAATGCATGATAATTAAGAGATTACAAGGTGGCGACCCTGCCCCCTACCTAATTATCTTGTTGCCAGGAGACAGATGCTGTGCTGCTATATATAATTGGCCCGTCAGCGTCCAGGTTTGCCTGGTGTAGGCAGTCACTGTAAATAATAGGTTGTTCTTAACTGACTTGCCTAGTTACATTTTTTTATTTTTTTATTTCACCTTTTATTTAACCAGGTAGGCTAGTTGAGAACAAGTTGTCATTTACAACTGCGACCTGGCCAAGATAAAGCAAAGCAGTGCGACACAAACAACAACACAGAGTTACACATGGAATAAACAAACATACAGTCAATAATACAATAGAAAAGGTCTATATACAGTGTGTGCAAATGAGGTAGGATAACGGAGGTAAGGCAATAAATAGGCCACAGTGGAAAATTAATTATAATATAGCAATTAAATACTGGAGTGATAGATGTGCAGACGATGAGTGTGCAAGTAGAGATACTGGGGTGCAAAATAATAGGAAGCCGATAGGAGCTGCTCTTCCTCCCGGGGAAGGACTGCCCGTTCCATGATCTCGCCATCACGGTTGACAACTCCATTGTGTCCTCCTCCCAGAGCGCTAAGAACCTTGGCGTGATCCTGGACAACACCCTGTCGTTCTCAACTAACATCAAGGCGGTGGCCCGTTCCTGTAGGTTCATGCTCTACAACATCCGCAGAGTACGACCCTGCCTCACACAGGAAGCGGCGCAGGTCCTAATCCAGGCACTTGTCATCTCCCGTCTGGATTACTGCAACTCGCTGTTGGCTGGGCTCCCTGCCTGTGCCATTAAACCCCTTCAACTCATCCAGAACGCCGCAGCCCGTCTAGTGTTCAACCTTCCCAAGTTCTCTCACGTCACCCCGCTCCTCCGCTCTCTCCACTGGCTTCCAGTTGAAGCTCGCATCCGCTACAAGACCATGGTGCTTGCCTACGGAGCTGTGAGGGGAACGGCACCTCAGTACCTCCAGGCTCTGATCAGGCCCTACACCCAAATAAGGGCACTGCGTTCATCCACCTCTGGCCTGCTCGCCTCCCTACCACTGAGGAAGTACAGTTCCGCTCAGCCCAGTCAAAACTGTTCGCTGCTCTGGCTCCCCAATGGTGGAACAAACTCCCTCACGACGCCAGGACAGCGGAGTCAATCACCACCTTCCGGAGACACCTGAAACCCCACCTCTTTAAGGAATACCTAGGATAGGATAAAGTAATCCTTCTCACCCCCCCTTAAAATATGTAGATGCACTATTGTAAAGTGGCTGTTCCACTGGATGTCATAAGGTGAATGCACCAATTTGTAAGTCGCTCTGGATAAGAGCGTCTGCTAAATGACTTAAATGTAAAATGTAAATGTAAATGATTCTAGATTTAATTTTGGATTGGAGATGCTTAATGTGAGTCTGGAAGGAGAGTTTTACAGTCTAACCAGACACCTAGGTATTTGTAGTTGTCCACATATTCAGAAGTCAGAACCGTCCAGAGTAGTGATGCTGCCCGTCCTGCATCACTAAAGGTTCAAAATATATATACATGTTATCTATTTTTTTTTCTGGTGTCACTGTGGCACTGCCAGTCTTGGTTGGGTGGGCTTGTAAGTATGCATTTCCTGGTAAGGTCTTCACCTGTTGTATTCGGCGCATGTGACAAATACAATTTGATTTGATTTCAGCACTGAAGCACTGCCCGTCTTGGTTGGGTGGGTTCAGCGCTGTGGATGGTGTGGTTGGAGGTTATGGGGTAAGAGTTGTGTGTATTGTACAAGATTGCGTCTGAGAAAGTTTGGCTGCATTCACCTGGGTGTGTGTGTGTGTGTGTGTGTGTGTGTGTGTGTGTGTGTGTGTGTGTGTGTGTGTGTGTGTGTGTGTGTGTGTGTGTGTGTGTGTGTGTGTGTGTGTGTGTGTGTGTGTGTGTGTGTGTGTGTGTGTGTGTGTGTGTGTGTGTGTGTGTGTGTCTGTCCTGACTAGGCCCTGTGCCCAGCCTGAGCAGGTGCTGGTCTGGTGCGTACGGGAATGTGTTCAGAAGGCCAATGGGGACAGGGCCAGCACTGCAGGAGGCAGCAAAGCTAACTTTAACACTGAGCTACTGTTCCAAGCTGGGGAAGTAAAGTATTAGCCAAATAATGAAATGTTAACAGCTTCGTCTTAAAGCTTATCTTTATAATTTTACAACCTGTACATTTCTCTGTCATAATTATCACATTTTGTCCTCAGAATTCGTTGTTCCTACTTTGTCATATCACAGGCTTCATTCGTTGAGGATAGTGGCATAATGTATTCAGGAGACACTCCGATATGGAGAAGCTTTTTTGAAGTTAGTCTAAAAGCCCATGGGATTGTCTGTCATGATGGGCCCTACTGCAGAATGCCACATCTGTCCATTCATAGTGCCGGCTCCCGTCTCTGTCAGGGCTGGGTGATGATCGGGACAGACTGTGTTGTCAACCATCCACAAAGCAATTCTGTCTGCTACGATCCCACAGAGCTGATTCAAACCAATGACACACCCATCCATGCATGCATGCATATACAGCCATGTGCAGACACACACACACACACACACACCATGGCTACAGCCACATCTGACGGACGCCAACTCTTTCATGGCAACAAAGCCTCATTCTGTGGCTGCCATCCCCAGCTGCATGTATTGTCTACTATAGTCTCCCTCAGTATAGCACGTATGAACACCCTGCAGCCCAGCCTGCTGAACACAACGCATGCATTATACATCACCGCCTGGAGCTACACTGTGTGTGTATGTGTCTGCGTATTGATGAGTGTGTATGAGACTTTCTGATTGTGTAGATGAGCTGATTGCTGCTGTAATTGGCCTGTCTTTTTTTGTGCTGATGCTGAAGGGGGAGTTGGGGGTCTCCCTCCTAATGAGGGAGAACACGTGGGTGTGTGTCATTCTCTGGGGGGATTTTAGCTGGTAAAAGGGGTGCAATAATTGGTCTCTGCTTTCAATCATCACACAGTCAACTGGAGCCACAGAGGACTAGATTGGGAATGGTGGTGGGGTTTAGTTTATGGATGGAAATAATTACGGCAAATTATAATGTCATGGAGGGAGAATGGCGCTTGCTGCCTTTGATAGGCCATGAAATGAATGAGCACACTGAATAGAATCCCATTACTTCATACCCTGTCAATAGAATTCAGCTCATCACAATTACCGCTAGATAGATGAGAAAATGACACTCAGAAATGCCTGAAAAAAGGGAGGCTACTTGTCTTGTGCTTTTTAAAGGTGTTGCCACTTATGAGATCTGTGTGCTCCTCGGTGCTGCTCCATCCAAGTCCTTGATTTGTGGTCGGCTCACATTCTGTTAGGTGTTCTGGTTTGGCTCAGACTACGGCTGTCGCGGTAACCGTATTACCGCCGCACCAGCAGTCACGAGTCATGACCACAGTCAAATTCCCTGTGACCGTTGGTCACGGTAATCCCAATCCAAAACTGCGCAAATGAATGGCATTGATGGGTAGCCTACCAAACTGGCTAACGGCCCTCGTTAATGGCCTGGTACCAAGCGCTCTAGTGTTCCTATAATCACTCTCTAAACACTTCATGATTGAATTTGAATAATCTAAATGGTCTGAATGAGGACAAATGGTGATGGGAGTTTGAGGTCCCGTACCAAAAGGCAAGGAGCAAGCAGCTGTAGGCGATTAGGGCGTAGAGGCCCTGTGTGGTGTGTGTGTGTGTGTGTGTGTGTGTGTAGCACACAGGATGGAGGGAGAGAGCAACTCGCAATAGACTAACTTCTTGCTAGTTATTTATCATCCCATCTGATTACAGAGTACCTGTCTGGACTGAATCAAACCGAGAGAAGTTAGCTATCGAGGCTAATTGAGGCAAGCCATCAGAGCACATGCCTTATTTACTGACTTATTAGTCACACCATGCGGTACTTAAGTTTTTCTACGTGATCTGAGGCCCTCCCAGGTTTGTAGGCCTATCACAACTAAATAAATGATTTCATTGTGACGGTGAATGCTATATCAAATGGATTTATTTGACTTTTTAAAATGGAGATGTTCCAAAGGCACACTAAACATGTTTGTTAATTAACGGTCAATTACTGCGTACCCTGGGTCGGGCTGCTTTTGACCACTGTCTGTCATTTCCCCAAATAACAAATATCGTACACATACAGAGTAGGAGACTTGGTTCTGACAACCAGGGCATTGGTTTTGGCTTGAGTTGACTGGTCAGAGCTCAAATGGTGCTAGGATTTCAATGTGTTGTCCCACGTCTCTCTTTTTGTACTCCTGAATTCTACATCTATGCATCTCTGTTACACATTCCAGGTGTAGTAGATTATCATGAATGTATTTTATGATACCAGCGTAGCTCCATTGTTGTGTGCTATACAGGGACCAAGCACAGCCTGTCCCTAGGAATGTTGTGAAACATACACTGTCCTTATCTGCCCCCTTTGACCTCCCACCTCTGAACTTCAGTGAACCTGTCACACTGACAGCAGGGGGAACACCATGATGAATCTCATGTTTTTTCCCTTCTTATCGCTCAAAGGTCACACTTTCTTATTATCCTCCCCCTTTCCTACTGTGTGTGTGTAAAGATGAGAAATTGCTATCTTTTTCATTGCTCATCCTTTCTCAAAGGCCATTTCTCTATCTCCCATAGCTTAGGATGCACTTCATTAAACAGTAGCAATCTTCCACCTCAGCTGGTTGCTCTTTGAGGTAGAAAGTTCCAACAGACACACACACACACACACACACACACACTTTTACGGTTATTGTTTTACAGGCTTTGTGCTGTGATGTAATGGTCTCCCAGGCAAAATCGCCTAGTTTTATGGACCATAGTGAGATCTGATGAACACTGCCCAACCCTGGATCAAAGAGGTTGATGAACTGCCTGACATTAAAGAGATGGACAGCTATAGACTGCCAACCACTACAGTATAAAAGCCAGTAAGATGACTTTCAGTGACTCCATGTGACATAAAGGTATAGTGGAAAACAAGGTGGCACAACAGGAAAAACACTGGTGAACAGCTGTGACTCAATCAGCACTGTGTCCTTTGGAAGGACAAAGGGGAGCTTGAGAGAAAGAACAAGAAGATATGAGAGAGAGAAGTCTCGAGCTATTGCTCGCCTGAGGTTGAGTGTATCATGATAAGCTGTAGACCACACTACCTAACGAGAGAGTTCTTCGTAGCGGTTTACATTCCACCTCAGTCCGAGGTTGGCACTAAGAGAGCATTGAAGGAGCTGTATTCTGCCATAAGAAAACAAGAAAACTCTCACCCAGAGGCGGCGCTCCTAGTAGCTGGGGTCTTTAATCCTGGGAAATTTTAAATCAGTGTCACCAAATTCCTATCAGCATGTTAAATTGGGGCGGCAGGGTAGCCGAGTGGTTAGAGCGTTGGACTAGTAACCGGAAGGTTGCAAGTGCAAATCCCCGAGCTGACAAGGTACAAATCTGTTGTTCTGCCCCTGAACAGGCAGTTAACCCACTGTTCCTAGGCCATCATTGAAAATAAGAATTTGTTCTTAACTGACTTGCCTAGTTAAATAAAGGTTAAACTTTATTTTAATTTTTATGTGCAACCAGAGGGAAAAGAACTCTGGACCACCTATACTCCACACACAGAGATGCATACAAAGCTCTCCCTCGCCTTCCATTTGGCACCAATTCCACAATTCTATCCTCCTGATTCCTGCTTACAAGCAAAAATTAAAGCAGGAAGCACCAGTGACAAGATCAATAACAAAACTGGTCACATGAAGCAGATGCTAAGCTAAAGGACTGTTTTTGTACTACACCGACTCTGACGCTCCTCGAATGTGGCAGGGCTTGCAAACCATTAGACTACAAAGGGAAGCACAGCCGAGAGCTGCCCAGTGACACGAGCCTACCAGACGAGTTGAACTACTTTTATGCACGCTTCGAGGCAAATAACACTGAAACATGCATGAGAGCACCAGCTGTATCAGATGACTGTGTAATCATGCTCTCCACAGCTGATGTGAGTAAGACCTTTAAACAGGTCAACATTCACAAGGTCGCAGGGCCAGACGGATTACCAGGGTGTGTAGTTCGAGCATGCGATGACCAACTAGCAAGTGTCTTTAAATACATTTTCAACCTCTCCCTGTCTGAGTCTGTAATACCAACATGTTTTAAGCAGACCACCATAGTGCCTGTACCCAAGAACACTAAGGTAACCTGCCTAAATGACTACCAACCAGTAGCACTCACGTCTGTAGCCATGAAATGCTTTGTAAGGCTGGTCATGGCTCACATCAACACCATCATCCCAGAATCCCTAGACCCACTCCAATTTGCATACCGCCCAAACAGATCCACAGATGATGCAATCTCTATTGCACTCCACACTGCCCTTTCCCACCTGGACAAAAGGAACACCTATGTGAGAATGCTATTCATTGACTACAGCTTAGTGATCAACACCATAGTGGCCTCAAAGCTCATCAATAATCTTAGTACCCTGGGACTAAACACCTCCCTCTGCTACTGGATCCTGGACTTCCTGACGGGTCGCCCCCTAATGGTAAGGGTAGTTAACAACACATCTGCCGCATTGATCCTCAACACGGGCCCCTCGGGTGCGTGCTCAGCCCCTCCTGTACTCCTTGTTCACTCAAGACTGCACTGCCAGGCACAACTCCAGCACCACCATTAAATTTGCTGATGACACAACAGTGGTAGACCTGATCACCGACAACATCGAGCCAGCCTATAGGGAGGTGATCAGAGACCTGACCGTGTGGTGCCAGGACACCAACCTCTCCCTCAAAGTGATCAAGACAAAGGAGATGATTGTGGACTAGAGGAATGAGCATGCCCCCATTGTCATCGACAGGGCTGCAGTGGAGCAGGTTGAGAGCCTCAAGTTCCTTGGTGTCCACATCACCAACAAACTAACATGGTCCAAGCACACCAAGACAGTCGTGAAGTGGGCACGACAAAACCTGCTCCCCCTCAGGAGACTGAAATTATTTGGCATGGGTCCTCAGATCCTCAAAAGTTTCTACAGCTGCAACACCGAGAGCATCCTAAGTGGTTGCATCACTGCCTGGTATGGCAACGGTTTGGACTCCGACCGCAAGGCACTACAGAGGAAAGTGCGAACGGCCCAGTACATCACTGGAGCCAAGCTTCCTGCCATCCAAGACCCCGCGGTGTCAGGGGATGACCCTAAAAATTGTCAGACTCCAGCCACCCTAGTCATACTCTGTTCTTTCTGCTACCACACGGCAAGTGGTACCGGAGCGCCAAGTCTAGGTCTGAGATGCATCTAAACAGCTTCTACACCCAAGCCATAAGAACCCTGAACATTTTGTCAAATGGCTACCCAGACTACATTGCCCCCCCTCCTCCTCTCCACACCACTCTTTGTTGTCATCTATGCATAGTCCCTTTAATTAACTCTACCTACATGTACATACTACCTAAACCAGGGGTGTCAAAGTCAAATGGATGGAGGGCCAAATAAAAAATTTAGCTACAAGCCGAGGGCCGGACTGTTCGAATGTTCATTGAAAAATTTTTAAATGACGCATATAGTCTAGTGAACCTAATTGAACCTACTGAAAACCTAACAAATATATTCCAATATGATCAGATAAATAAAGCAATATTTTCATATGGCTCTGTCAGCAATCTTTAATTTTCAACAGACATAAAAGACAAATTTCCTTTATATAAAAATCCCCATAACATGAACATTAAATGAAAGAAACCGGTATTCAAGGCACCATCAGTAGCCTATATTTTCTATTTTAGCAAAAGTGGGCTAAATTTACTTCAAAGAAAAAAACAATAATAGCAATTTTCTATCATCCACTCAACTGAAATATTTTTAAAATATAATTGGATTGAAATACAATAAAATAAAGTGCAAAAATCTATTAATCAAAAACAACACTTTGTTTAAGGAGAAGTAACATGCAGTGAAAACAAATATTAAACTTTAACTTTTAAACTTGAACTGAGTAAAAACTCTAAATATGTGATTGCACAGTAATGTTCACTTGTTTGAGGTTGAGGGTGATACTTGGTGGTGTCCCATCTTTTCCACAAGTTCATCAATGTTCGGGGTAAGGCTCTGAGCTGAGGAAATCCTCAGAATTGAGTGGAGTTGTTCAGCAGTAAGTCGACTTCTGTGTGATGTTTTGTTCAAGTTCATCAAAGAAAACAGTTGTTCACACAGGTATGTGCTGCCAAACATAGACAACGTTTGAGCAGCCTGGATGCGCAGCTGGGGCATTGTGTCGGGGAGGAAACGGGCGAACTCCGCAGCACCCACTGCCGCATATTTTGCCCTCAGTGCATCATTGCATTGGAGGTCAATCAACTCCATTTGGAGGTTTGGTGGTGAGCTTTCCACGTCAACAGCAAATGGGTTACCGAGCAGTTCCAACCTGCTTTTTTGTGCTTCAAAGTCAGCAAATCGGCGTCGAAAGTCAGCGGCAAGCATACCTATTTTATCAGCCAACTGTGCGCTCGGGAACGCACTGGTAGAGAGCTTCTCTTTCATGGTCTGGCAGCTGGGAAAGTGGCTCAAATTTTCTTTCCGCATCTGCGTCTCCCACAGAGTCAGTTTGGTTTTAAATGCCTTCACTGTACTGTACATATCAGAGATGACACGATCCCGACCCTGCAGCTGCAAGTTCATTGCATTCAGATGACTCGTAATGTCACACAGAAAAGCCATTTCACACAGAAACATTTCGTCTCGGAGTTGTGTTGTGTCTTTCCCTTTGCTGTCCAAGAACAGACAAATCTCCTCACGAAGCTCGAAACATCTTTGAAGCACCTTTCCCTGGCTTAGCCATCGCACCTCTGTGTGATAAGGCAAATCACCATGCTCCGTTTCTAACTCCGTCAGAAATGCCTTGAACTGGCGGTGATTCAAACCTTTGGCTCTGATAAAGTTAACTGTGCGCGTGATGATGCTCATTACATGCTCCATTTTCAAGGCTTTACCGCACAACGCTTCCTGGTGTATGATACAATGATAAGCTGTCAGCTCACCTGTCGCGTTTTCCTCTTGCATCTTTTCCCGTATCTTCGTCACCAGTCCGCTCCTGTGTCCACACATCGCAGGTGCTCCGTCGGTTGTCAAACCCACGAGTTTTTCCCAAGGCAGCTCCATCTCATTTACACATCTTGACACCTCTTCATACAAATCATGCCCCGTAGTTGTGCCATGCATAGGACGTAAAGCCCAAAACTCCTCTGTCACGCTTAGGCTGGAGTCCACTCCGCGGATGAAAATTGACAACTGGGCAATGTCAGAAATGTCGGTGCTCTCATCCACAGCCAAGGAATATGCAATGAAATCTTTTCCCTTTTTCACAAGCTGCTCTTTTAGATTGATGGACAACTGGTCTACTCTCTCGGCAATGGTGTTTCTGCTCAGACTCACATTTAAAAAGAGTTGCCTTTTCTCTGGGCAAACTTCGTCACAAACTTTAATCATGCAGTTTTTGATGAAATCCCCCTCCGTAAATGGCCGGGCTGATTTAGCGATCTCTTCTGCCAAAATAAAACTGGCCTTGACAGCAGCCTGGCCTTGTGATTTGGCTTTTTTGAACAGAGCCTGTCGAGATTTGAGGCCTCGTTTTAATTCCTCTGCCTTTTGTAGCCTTTGTTCCATGTCCATATTCTTGTTTTTGTCCGCGTGTTTCGTTTCATAATGTCGTCTCAGATTATACTCTTTCAGTACCGCCACACTTTCTCCACACAGAAGACACACAGGTTTTCCAGCTACCTCCGTGAACAAATACTCCGACTCCCACCTTGTTTGAAACCCCCGGTTCTCAGTGTCCACCTTCCGTTTTGCCATTTTTGATGGGTATCTGAAAGTTAATTTTACTGTGATGCTGACAACTGCTGTGCCAATAAATATTGAAATGAAGCAGCCTACTGCTCGGTGCGTCACCGTTGCATTGTGGGAAATGTAGTATTGGTGCGTGTAAAAGATCTGCGGGCTGCCGGCTTGCTGCGGTCTGCGGGCCGGTTCTAATAATAAATCAAGATCATCCCAGGGGCCGTAAAAAACCTTCTCGCGGGCCGGATGTGGCCCGCGGGCCTTGACTCTGACATATGTGACCTAAACTAACCGGTGCCCCCGCACATTGACTTTACCAACACCCCCACGTATATAGTTTTTACTTTTATCTCTTATTCTTATCCATATTTTTTTTTAAAGGAACTTGTTTATTGGCTCGTAAGTAAGCATTTCACTGGAAGGTCTACACCTGTTGTATTCTGCGCATGTGACTAATAATATTTGATGAGGGGGGGATATGAGAGATCTCTCATATCTCCCTCATACCCCCCCTCTCATATCTCAATGGGGGGAATGGGAGAAGAATGGGGGTAATATGAGAGGGGGAATATGAGTGAGGGAGAGGCAGGGAATATGAGAGAGGGAGGGTGAGGGAATATGAGAGTGCAATATGAGAGGAAATGGGGGGAGGAATGAGGGAGGGAGCGAGCGAGTGGGAGGGGGAATATAAGGGAGAGGAATGGGGGAATTTGAGAGAGGAATGGGGGAAATATGAGGGAATGGGAGAAATATGAGGGAGGGGGAATATGAGAGGGAGAGGGGGAGAGGGATGGAATGGGGAATATGAGGGGAAAAGAGGGGGAATATGAGAGTGGGGGTGAATATGAGAGAGGGATGGAATGGGGAATATGAGGGGAAGAGAGGGGGAATATGAGAGTGGGGGTGAATATGAGAGAGGGATGGAATGGGGAATATGAGGGGAAGAGAGGGGGAATATGAGAGTGTGGGGGGGATATGAGAGAGGGATGGAATGGGGAACATGAGAGGGGGGGGGGAATATGAGAGAGGGGGGATATGGGAGCGAGAGCTCCTCCTTAACCTGACCCAACTATTCTTCTCCTGCTCCTGCCCCTGCCATTACTCTCCTGAAATAGGCTACACGAGGAGTCTGCAACATTTCTCATGTGGAATGCCAATTTATCTTACTATTTCGACCGATCTGCATGCCAGTTATGGTTTTCATATGCAAATTTTCATGAAACTGTTTCATTTTAATTTATAATAACGTCTTCGTACCTCAAAATCATTGTCATGTGGTTAATCAAAATTCTATCCAAATCTAAATGATAATGATACAAACCTAAATAAAAAATAACTTATATTGCCATTGCCAACTATGTAAAAATAGTCTACCTAAAGCCAACAATTAAAAACAATGCAGCCTGCAAGGTAGGAAATATAAAAATAAATATCCTATAAATCAGATTCGCTACACGTGGCCTGCCTGCAAGGAATATATAACATTGTATCAACTATTAACTTGGGTCAAGCCTGTAGTCTATTTGATCAATGGATAAGAAGCAGTGATGGACATGGACAGGAGCTCACCTGAGCTGAGTACCGGCACCTCTAATGTTCTACTGCTTGAGCTCCTGTTCCTCCTATAGAATATTAGGTACAAGTATTGTCCAGCTCCTGCACCTAAATATAAACAGTACCAGCAATCAAAATGAGCCCCAGAACATATTTCAGTCCAAGTCGAGCACTGATGAGAAGACCTAATTTAGGACGTTTCCATTGGATCAGGGCATGACATGTTTCCCTTCCACACCGAGTGGTTATCAAAAGAGGGAGAGTTGGAACGATTTCTCAAATACATTGAGCAACTATTGTCATTCTCAATGGATGTAAAAGCAGACTTTGTTTGCTTGCTGTTTTGAGGTGAAGAAAACAACATTACTTTGAGAAGTTCCACAGCTCATGAGTGGTGGTGTGTTAAGCGAATCAGAAGTACTATCCGATCCTCAAATGGGCACATTTTATATGCCTACATTTGAGCGCAGGCCACACTTCCATGTGTGCGCGTCCTTACTCAACATTGACAGGAGCGCTCCAAACAAAAGACAATGACTCAATTGTCGACTCGTAAATGGAATGAAATAAACAAAGTGTAGCATAGGTTGTGCATTCTGCAAATAATGTGTCCACTCCGACAATGAGAACGGGAAGACTCTGAATAATAACATTGAATGCATTCAAATCAATTATTATAATCAAAGTAACAAACGTTGTAGATTTAGAAATGGTATGTAATTTAATAAACGTAGTACTGGTGACATGTAATGGGGAAGTGATATGCTAACAATCAAACGCAAACAATTCACACAATGAAGTTCTGAAACAATGAATGTGCACAAATTGGCAGGAGAGTGCATTCTGGAGAGAGAAGTGCATTGTGCAGACGTCTGCATTGGCCGTGCAGCATTTATGGTGATATGGCCTCAGCAGAAGTCAGGGCATTCATACTTCTTGCGCTTCGCAGAGCAGTGCAGAGCTGTTGTGAAGGAAGTGTGTTTATACAGGATGTACCACCCCCTCCAACCGTCAGCAAATCATGTCAATGCGGAGCTATGCATAGCTCTCCGTATTGTTCCACCATTTGGGAGGTGGATGGCGATCAGCTCCATTTGGCCTCTGGAGGCTCCGCATTTACATTAGAACCTCCGTATGGAGCCTCCTTCCACATTTTTGGATCAATCATAAGTTGTCTTTTTCTAGGCCTCCGCAATGGATTAGTTCACTGAGATGGGCGCATATATACATATCCAGTGCCTTGCGAAAGTATTTGGCCCCCTTGAACTTTGCAACCTTTTGCCACATTTCAGGCTTCAAACATAAAGATCTAAAACTGTATTTTTTGTGAAGAATAAACAACAAGTGGGAAACAATCATGAAGCGGAATGACATTTATTGGATATTTCAAACTTTTTAACAAATCAAAAACTGAAAAATTGGGCGTGCAAAATTATTCAGCCCCTTTACTTTCAGTGCAGCAAACTCTCCAGAAGTTCAGTGAGGATCTCTGAATGATCCAATGTTGACCTAAATGACTAATGATGATAAATACAATCCACCTGTGTGTAATCAAGTCTCCGTATAAATGCACCTGCACTGTGATAGTCTCAGAGGTCCGTTAAAAGCGCAGAGAGCATCATGAAGAACAAGGAACACACCAGGCAGGTCCGAGATACTGTTGTGAAGACGTTTAAAGCTGGATTTGTATACAAAAAGATTTCCCAAGCTTTAAACATCCCAAGGAGCACTGTGCAAGCGATTAATATTGAAATGGAAGGAGTATCAGACCACTGCAAATCTACCAAGACCTGGCCGTCCAAGCAACACAGCTCATCACCCTGAACGCACCATCCCCACTGTCAAACATGGTGGTGGCAGCATCATGGTTTGGGCCTGCTTTTCTTCAGCGGGGACAGGGAAGATGGTTAAAATTGATGGGAAGATGGATGGAGCCAAATGCAGGACCATTCTGGAAGAACCTGATGGAGTCTGCAAAAGACCTGAGACTGGGACGGAGATTTGTCTTCCAACAAGACAATGATCCAAAACATAAAGCAAAATCTACAATGGAATGGTTCAAAAATAAACATATCCAGGTGTTAGAATGGCCAGGTCAAAGTCCAGACCTGAATCCAATCGAGAATCTGTGGAAAGAACTGAAAACTGCTGTTCACAAATGCTCTCCATCCAACCTCACTGAGCTCGAGCTGTTTTGCAAGGAGGAATGGGAAAAAAAATTCAGTCTCTCGATGTGCAAAACTGATAGACATACCCCAAGCGACTTACAGCTGTAATTGCAGCAAAAGGTGGCGCTACAAAGTATTAACTTAAGGGGGCTGAATAATTTTGCACGCCCAATTTTTCAGTTTTCGATTTGTTAAAAAAGTTTGAAATATCCAATAAATGTCGTTCCACTTCATGATTGTGTCCCACTTGTTGATTCTTCACAAAAAAATACAGTTTTATATCTTCATGTTTGAAGCCTGAAATGTGGCAAAAGGTCGCAAAGTTCAAGGGGGCCGAATACTTTCGCAAGGCACTGTATATTTATTTGTTGCTGCTCGACTAAAACAATCTCGGTCGACCCAGCAGCCTAAGGACAAAACATTCGACCAGTCAACTAATTGGGTTCAGCCCTAGTGTGTGCTATTTTGCTTTATAGTGTTGCCATCATCCATGATTGTGTGAGGACTTTGCCAAAGCTTGGTCCATACTCTCGAAGTGGCTTTGCCTCCAATTGGTGGAAACACTCCTCTGCAGAGAGAATTTACATAGTATTAAACCCCATTACGTCCACCACCACTCAATACACTTACAATGGCTGATGGCTGTTGATATACCCTATTGTTCCCTTTGTGCTTAAAGCTGATGTTGTATTGGTGCTTTACAGGATATTGTCGTCAGATCATTCAGTTCTACCATTGGAATGAGTTGGTCCAGTCTATTTTATTAGTGTTTATGGCACCAATAATGAGTGGTATCATTTCAGACCAGTGTGTATTGATTTAGCCTTGGTTTTCATTGAGCCTGGTCTCCCAGTAGAATTGCATTAGGACCCCGCAACCCATTCCAGCCCAATGAGTAATCAGCTTAATACTGCTGCACATTGATCCTCATGCAATTCCTAATCATTACAATCACTCACGACTAGCTTTGTATTTGGGACAACAGATCCATTTTGTGTGTGTGCACGTTTCTGCAAGTGTGTATGCATGTGAGGGTGGATCTCTGTGTATGTCTGTGTACGTTTCTGTGAGTGTGGATCTGTGTGTACAGTGCCTTGCAAAAGTATTCACCCCCTTTGCTATGAATCCCCTAAATAAGATCTGGTGCAACCAATTACCTTCAGAAGTCACATAATTAGTAAGATTGCACACAGGTGGACTTTATTTAAATGTCACATGATCTCATGTGCACCAATACACCTGTTCTGAAAGGCCCCAGAGTCTGCAACACCACTAAGCAAAGAGCACCACTAAGCAAAGGGCACCACCAAGCAAGAAGCACTATGAAGACCAAGGGGCTCTCCAAACAGGTCAAACAGAGAAGTACAGATCAGGGTTGGGTTATAAAAAAATATCAGAAACTTTGAACATCCCACGGAGCACCCTTAAATCCATTACTAAAACATTGAAAGAATTTGGCACCACAACATACCTGCCAAGAGAGGGCCGCCCACCAACACTCATGGACCAGTCAAGGAGGGCATTAATCAGAGAGGCAACAAAGAGAACAAAGATGACCCTGAAGGAGCTGCAAAGCTCCACAGCAGAGATTGGAGTATCTGTCCATAGGAACACTTTAAGTACACTCCAAAGAGCTGGGCTTTACGGAAGAGTGGTGAGAAAAAATCCATTGCTTAAAGAAAAAAAAAGAAGCACCAAAAAATACTGGTGTTTGCCAAAAGGCACCTGGGAGACTCCCCAAACAAATTGAAGAAGGTACTCTGGCCATATGAGACTAAAGTTGAGCTTTTTGGCCATCAAGAAAAACGCTATGTGTGACGCAAACCCAAAACTTCTCATCACCCCGAGAATATCATCCCCACAGTGAAGCATGGAGGTGGCAGCATCATGCTGTGGGAATGTTTTTCATTGGCAGGGACTGGGAAACTGGTCAAAATTTAAGGAATGATGGATGGAGCTAAATACAGGGAAATTCTTGAGGGAAACCTGTTTCAGTCTTCCAGAGATTTGAGACTGGGATGGAGGTTTACCTTCCAGCAGGACTATGACCCTAAGTATACTGCTAATGCAACACTCAAGTTGTTTAAGGGGAAACATTTAAATGTCTTGGAATGGCCTTGTCAAAGCCCAGACCTCAATCCAATCGAGAATCTGTGGTATGACTTACGCCAGCTGAACCCATCCAGCTTGAAGGAGCTGGAGCTGTTTTGCCTTGAAGAATGGGCAAAAATCTCAGTGGCTAGATGTGCCAAGCTTATAGAGACATACCCCAAAAGACTTGCAGCTGTAATTGCTGTAAAAGGTGGCTCTACAAAGTATCGAATTTGGGAAGTGAATAGTTATGCATGCTCAAGTTAATTTTTTTGTCTTATTTCTTGTTTGTTTCACAGTAAAAAATATTTTACATCTTGAAAGCATGTTGTGTAAATATAATAATACAACCACCCCCCCCCCCAAAAAAAATACATTTTAATTCCAGGTTGTAAGGCAACAAAATAGGAAAAATGCCAAAGGGGTGATTACTTTCACAAGCCACTGTATATGTGTTTATGTTTCTGTGTGTGTGTGTGTGTGTGTGTGTGTGTGTGTGTGTGTGTGTGTGTGTGTGTGTGTGTGTGTGTGTGTGTGTGTGTGTGTGTGTGTGTGTGTGTGTGTGTGTGTGTGTGTGTGTGTGTGTGTGCTACCGTTCAAATAAAAAGTCCTTGTTTTTGAAAGAAAATCACTTTTTTTTGTTTGTCCATTTTTAAAATAACATCAAATTGATCAGAAATACAGTGTAGACATTAAAACTGGCCTTATTTAGACTAGTTGATTATCTGGAGCATCAGCATTTGTGGGTTCAATTACAGGCCAGAAACGAAGACCTTTCTTCTGAAACTCGTCAGTCTATCCTTGTTCTGAGAAATGAAGAGTCTCTGTGTGTGTGTGTACGTTACTGTGCGTGTGGATCTCTGTGTGTATGTTTCTGTGAGGGCATGCATGAGCCCTGCATCAGGTAATACCAGTGTGGTTTTGGCAAGATTAATTGCCGTGAGAACAGGGAGATAAGAGCGAGCTGCCTTGTACCGCCACTGGTCTACACACTGCATCTGTAATGGAGAGACTGTCATGGACAGAGAGAGAGAGAGAGAGAGAGAGAGAGAGAGAGAGAGAGAGAGAGAGATATAGATTATGAGATAAGGCAGGGGTTGGCATTGGGCCTCATGTGTTGCACAGGATGTTGTACAGGCAGCTGTGTGTGCGTGTGTTTTTCGCAGTGTGTTTGTGTGCCCATGACAACTCTTATCTTCTCTTATCCCAGTTCATCAGGGTCATTCAATATAAACCATCTTCCAGTTCAGTTACAACAGACATATCAAAACAACCGATTTGAAGCTGTTTACAAAGCAGATTCATGACAGTTTAGTCCGTAAATAGAGACCGGCATAAAGAATGTGTCTGCAGCAGAGAAGAACAAGGACATAGAGGGGGAGAGGGAGGGAGGGAGAGATTGCAGCCTGGAAATAGGATGCGTGCTATGGCATTATATAACATAGATCTAGAGGGGTTGGCGTGTGCCTGCCTGTATGCGTACATTCTGTAGTGTGTGTGTGTGTGTGTGTGTGTGTGTGTGTGTGTGTGTGTGTGTGTGTGTGTGTGTCCATGTGAGTGTTGCAGAGTCAGGGTTGGAGTAATGATGGTCACTGCTGTAATGCCTTGACAGAGCCCTATGCTGCTGTATGGTTCAGAAAGTGCTAACCTCAATGTCTACCCATCTCTGGCAGAGAGTGAGACGCTGTGTCATACTCACCATAATGACCCTTCAGTCTCCTCTGTGTGTTTGTGGAGCTCGGTTTTCAGGGGAGATCCCTTAAGTGAGACACACACACGCACACACACAGGTGGCTCTGCTCTGATCATTCACCTGGTTAGACATGAGAGACAGTCGGAGTTCTGTGGCTTAGACAGTCAGTCGTCTGGGAGCGCTTTAATGACTTAGCTAGGGCTTTTAATCAACAAACCAATGACTCGGCTTGGAACAGCAGAGACTGGGCTGTGCAGTGTGCATGCATGATTTAGGCATATTTGGATTTGATAGTGTGAGATTCAAGGTGATGTCGTTTCCTGCTTGAGAGTGTATGCACACTGAGTATACCAAACAGGAACACCTTCTTAATATTGAGTTGCCCCCCCCTTGCCCTCAGAACAGCCTCAATTCGTTGGGGCATGGACTCTACAAGGTTCCCGAAAGTGTTCCACAGGGATGCTGACCCATGTTGACTCCAATGCTTCCCACAGTTGTGTCAAGTTGACTGGAAGTCCTTAAGGTAGAGGACCATGAAAAAATGTGAAAAATCCAGCAACTTTGCTGTTCTTGACAAGAAACTTATGCGCCTGGCAACTACTACCATACCCTGTTCAAAGGCACTGAATGGCACACATACACACTCCATGTCTCTTGTATCGAGGCTTAAAAATCCTTCTTTAACCCGTCTCCTCCCCTTCATCTACACTGATGGAAGTGGATTTAACAAGTGACCTCAATAAGGGATCATAAGTTTCACCTGGTCAGTCTGTCATGGATTTTTCTTAATGTTCTGTATACTCTGTGTATCACTGGAAATTACTCAGGAAATATACAGGAAACATATTTTATCGTGGTGTTTGGTTGAAGCTGTGAGTGCTGCTACACAGCAGGCATTGGGCTGATGGATACTAAAGGTGTTTGTGCAGGCTGCCTCTGCTTTGATGATGCCAGGGAATGTCATCCTAATGACATGGTCCAGTCTGCAGCCTGCAGCCGGACAGCCTGCTGCTCACTAACTAGCCATAAGCCACTGCGCCATCATACGTCACAGTCACTGAAACATGCTAATGCATTTTCTCTCTGTCCCCAATACTCACCGGGCCTCTCCAGCCTGTCTCTTCTCCTTCACCACCACTGATACATGTAAGATCTGGATCGATTGATCTTGCTTATACCTATCAAATGTTCTGTGATCAGTGGTCGTGAAGGAAAGGAAGCTGTTTGAGACTATTGGGACTTGCCATGTTTTTTTGTTGCCACGATGTCATGTTCTGTTTTGATGTGTCCGACTACGTTTCATGTTCATGCTTGTTTCGTTCATTGTGCTTTAATCATTGATTCATTTTGCTTTTGTGTGCTTTTATTTTTTGCGTTTTGGTTTGACATGGGCTGTTTTTTTGTTTGTTTCCTCTGTCCCCTTTCTGCATGTGCCTCCACCATAGCTTTGTACCAATGGCTAGAGGCTGACCGCCAAGGCAGGGACCCCGATACAGCAGCCACAGGTAAACTCCACCAACTGTTTCCCGTCTAGAGGTGTACAACTCTCTCTCCCTTCAGATACTAACTTGTATGGTGTCTCCCTCCTCCTTATTAAAACCCTTCCTTACTGAAATGTAGACCTCTACCCCACCACTCTCTATTTAATTGGGTCCATCATATCTCCCTTGCCTCCATTGTCCACTCTTTCTCCCCCCTCCTTCTCTCGTATCTATCTTTCCATATCTCGGTCTCTCTGTCTCTCTCGGTCGACCCTTCCCCAGTCGTTGAATGTGGGTCAGGTTCTCAGATCTTGTTGTTCCAAATCAGTCACTCTCCTCTGAAGCAGGCTGTTTAACTTTATCCTCCTCATCCTCCTTCTTTCTCTACTGAAAGTGTTTTACCAGGCTATTTCTCTCTTCTTCACTCACTGATTTTGATAGTGGAGGTTTGGCTTCTCTTTCTCTCTTTTTCTTTCTTATTTCACATGTGTCCTGGTTTAACTTTGACAGACAGCGTGAGTAAGAGGGCGGGAGAGAATGAGTAAGAGAGAGAGTCATTACAGAGGAAAGAGGCTTCTGCTCGCTCTGTCCTGTCCACTCCTGTTTGTCTCAGCAAAAGGCCTTAAGAGAGTTTAGGCATCCTTCACTTGCCAGCTCAGATCACTGCACCTCCACACAGGCACTGAAACCAAGAGCTAACCCACTGGCACTGCAACCCACAAGGCACCTAGGCAAGAGATGGCAGGATTGTGTGTCTGTGTGTTTCGAGACAGAGCAATAGAGATACAGAGACAATATAAGAGTGAAGAGTGTTTAACAGCAGCTGAACATCTTGGCATTGTGTTTACATGCAAAAGACATGCCATCTGTTTAGCACTGGAAATCTGGAAGGTCTAGTGTTGGAAATTGGAAACACACACCCACACACACACACACAGACATCCCTCTAGAGGACAGAGGTTATCCAGCTGTGACCTTTGTTTTTTCTCTAGTCTCTACATGACAGAGTGGTTGAGTTTACCAACTTCCCTTCGCATTATTCATCTCTTCTCACACACACACACACACACACACACACACACACACACACACACACACACACACACACACACACACACACACACACACACACACACACACACACACACACACACACACACACACACACACACACACACACACACACACACACACACACACACACACACACAATAACACTAATGCGTTAACCAAATCCCTAGCTCACGTCAGCCATGAATATCCATCAAAGCAGTGCAGGTTAAGGCTTGTCTAACATCTCTACTCTTCCATCTCCTTCCATTAACCTCGCTGTGTGTCCCCATCTCGCCCCATTGCTCCCCCACACTCTCCAGTTTTCCAGCTTTTTCCCCTGCTGCTGTCTGGCTCTCTGCCACTGCTTCTTTCTGCTGCCCCTTGCTTGTGTTTGACCTCTCTGACTCCTGCTGCTGGTTTATGCCCTGCAATCATCCTCACAACATCTCACCCTTTGACTGGGCATGCGTGCAACCTCCTCCTAACGCTCTTTTGATCTAAAGAGGTTTGATTTCCTACCAGTTCCAGCCCTCGCACTTCGGTGACAAACTGTTTGTGTGTGTGTAATTTTTTGTAATTTTGTTGTTTACTAGTATAGGAGAAGATTGCCATGGTAACTGTCCATGAGATTGTCCCACTACTACAGCAAACTAAATCAACAACATGTACATCTTGTGTTTGAAACACTGTAACCTTCCAACCGTTCTTACTGATGGTGATAGACTATTCATCTTACTATCTCTGCAAAACGCACTACATTGATCTGAGATAGTTGCATTCGCCATGAAACGATCATTGTGTCACGTTGCAAACAATCACTCTGCTCCTCCCTCCGTTCTCCTCATCTTTCCACGACCCTCTGACCTCACTCGCATCATCAAAAGGTGCGGAAAAGGTCATCATGATCGATACGACCCCGGCCCATCTAACGGTTCTTTTCACTTATCTAAAATCAATGGGTGTTAGTCTCCCTGTTGTTGCTGTAGTATTGGAGACCTGTTTACCCACAGTTGAATAACTAGTGAGCCTGGATTAGCACTAAGATTTAATGGCCCACTCTGAGACTTCTTAGTATACAGAGTTAATATCTCCATTGGAAGCTACAGTCAATAGTTGGACAATCATGATCATGGCTTGGTAGTTTTGGTATTGAACTCCGACAAAGAGACTGTCTGTAGTAACTAGGTCATGTGATTCCATGCTAGGAAGCTACAGAGAAGGCACGCATTAGTAGGGTTACATATTCAGAGGTGGAATTAATGGAAATATAGGTGAATTAATATTAATACCATTTAAATGTAATGTTTTTTTTTGCATTGGATATATTTTCCATATTATATGGAGACAGAAACATAAATATTTTTACCTCATCATAAGTAGATACAATTGCAAATGATTAAATCCTTCCAATAGAAAAAACACAAACAATTTAGTTACAAATTAAACTTTAATTAAAGGAGTTGACTCTTCACATGGGATGATTTCACTGAACAACAAAAGAAAGGGAATATTGAATGATCCCCAAAGATCCATCGCATCTCCCAAAAACGTTTTCAACATACATCTGTAAAATGATAGTCTAGAAACTAAAGGTTTCCATGTCTTCTACCTGGAACTTATCAATGTCCACCTCGTGAACATCAGACTCTGAGGCCTCATCTTTTTTTAAATGTATTTAATATCTGAAACATACAATATACTTGCAGTGAAGCCACTCAACAACTACACCAGTCATCCAACAGATTCCCATTCAGAGTGACACACAGAAGCATCCAGGGTCAACGCCCTGCTCAAGGGCACGTTGACAGATCTCCCACCACAGTCTCACGTATGATTTTGCACAGTATTTGCAAATGTACACAGTTTTTCCTTCTACATTTGCTGCAGTGAAATGTCTCCACACATCAGATAGTACCCGTGGCATTTGCCTGTACAAAAAAAAACAACTAGTTAAAAAAAAAAAAATACAATTCCATGTACAGATGAATAGTTAAGCACTTAGATTAAATAACTCCTTTGTAAGATACAGTTGAAGTTGGAAGTTTACTTACACTTAGATTGGAGTCATTAAAACTTGTTTTTCAGCAACTCCAAAAATGTCTTAACTATAGTTTTGGCAAGCCGGTTAGGACATGTACTTTGTGCATGACACAATTTTTAAAATGAAACATTTATGGAAACAGGTGAATTAACACTCCTCGGTTAGCAGGCTCAAGCAAGCTAAAACCCACATGGTAGCAAAAACTAACTAGCAGAAATTGTTAAAAAGTTAGAAATGATTAAACACACTTTGCTGTAGGCTACTATTTACTAGTTAAATTATTTTTTGTTATGTCATATAAAATATATTCACCCCACCCAGTTTTATAATCAAAATTTACCAGAGAGCATGTAGTCCTTGACTCCGACCATGTAGTAGTGTGGACTCAATAACATGCGAGATCTTGAGAATCAGCTGCACATGTGATGGTAGAATGCACTGTGCATGCAGAGGGTTGCAATTCCATTGAATTGGGGATAGTTTAACCAAAATATGCCACAAGAATTGCCTTGTGTAATCCCACAAAAAAGGTTCACTGTTATAAGCTAACTTGTTTTGATGAATTTAAGCAAAATTCCTGTGCTTAACGTCTTGTGGAAAAGTTCAGGATAAATTCCAGGAATGTACTGTAAAGTTTCTGAACCTTTGCAACCCTACACAGTAGTGAAGGAAATGGATAAGACTCCGATTGCACCCATCTTATTACTGCTTAGCTTAACTAAGCTAATGACACGGTCCCAGCTGCTCCTTGCTTAGTGGACCAACATGGTTCTGCTTATACTCCATTAGACACACTGCTGCTGCTCCATTTAGATGCAATGCTACACAAGTAACAGTTTGTATCTTTTAGCAGCCTAGCATCAAGGCTGGGGCTTCATGATGATGTAATGTGTTGTTCACTACACCTTGCTGTTTTTCCAATGAGGTTAGCAAAATGAGGAGAACCAGAGCAAGGAAGGCTGGCAAGGGGAAATATGTATTGTTTTGTTTGGGGGTGGAGTGGAAAGCTTCATAGCACAGGTGCTGACAGATAGGAATCCCACCTATGAGAGATCCCAGATTTTAATTGTATTTATTTTTTATTTAACCTTTTATTTAACCAGGTAGGCTAGTTGAGAACAAGTTCTCATTTATAACTGTGACCTGGCCAAGATGAAGCAAAGCAGTGCAACACAAACAACAACACAGAGTTACACATGGAATAAACAAACATACAGTCAATAATACAATAGCAAAAGTCTATATACAGTGTGTGTAAATGAGGTAGGATAAGGGAGGTAAGGCAATAAATAGGCCATAGTGGCGAAATAATTACAATATAGCAATTAAACGCTGGAGTGATAGATGTGCAGAAGATGAATGTGCAAATAGAGATACTGGGGTGCAAAGGAGCAAAATTAATACAATTAATAAAAGTATGGGGATGAGGTAGTTGGGATGGGCTATTTACAGATGGTCTGTGTACAGGTGCAGTGATCTTTGAGCTGCTCTGACAGCTGGTTCTTAAAGTTAGTGAGGGAGATATGAGTCTCCAGCTTCAGTGATTTTTGCAATTCGTTCCAGTCATTGGCAGCAGAGAACTGGAAGGAAAGGCTGCCAAAGGAGCATTTGGCTTTGGGGACGACCAGTGAAATATACCTGTTGGAGCGCGTGCGACGGGTGGGTGCTGCTATGGTGACCAGTGAGCTGAGATAAGGCGGGGCTTTACCTAGCAAATAATTATAGATGACCTGGAGCCAGTTGGTTCAGTGACAAATATGAAGCGAGGGACATCCAACGAGAGCATACATGTCGCAGTGGTGGGTAGTATATGGGTCTTTAGTGACAAAACAGATGGCACTATGATAGACTGCATCCAATTTTCTGAGTAGAGTGTTTATAGGCTACTTTGTAAATGACATTGTCAAGGATCGGTAGGATAGTCAGTTTTTACGAGGGTATGTTTGGCAGCGTGAGTGAAGGATGCTTTGTTGCGAAATAGGATGCAGATTCTAGACTTAATTTTGGACAGGAGATGCTTAATGTGAGTCTGGAAGGAGAGTTTTCAGTCTAACCAGACACCTAGGTATTTTTAGTTATTTGTAGTTGTCCACATATTCTAAGTCAGAACCGTCCAGAGTAGTGATGCTGGACGGGCGGGCAGAATGCTGTGCAACATACACCTGTGCTCATTCTTGTTTTCTTCCTTGTATTCCCTTATGACAATCTTTGATCCCCCTCTTATGCACACTCACACACACACACACTTTGACATGCACCAATATCTTTAGTTGGATGTCAACTTGGTTGTCCAGGTAATCCTCTCAACTGGACCTGAGACTTGACCTCTTTCTTTCTCTTCCTCTCTAGGGGAGAACTTTGAGCAGAGCCCCCTGAAGAGGACGTTCAAGTCTAAAGTCCTGGCCCACTACCCTGAGAACGTGGAGTGGAACCCCTTCGACCAGGATGCTGTCAACATGGTGGGTGAACCATCGCTGAGTTCTGAGCCAAACTGAGTGATGGATGGATGGATGGATGGAGGGACCATATTGCAGGGTTGAGGGGTGATCAGTTACATATAATCTGATTACAAAAAAAGTAACTGATCAGTTATGTTATCGGCAAAAAAATGTGGTCAGGTTACAGACACTTCTGAAAAACTAGATGATTTCTTATTGGATGGGTTTGTAAGGATGTTTGTGGAAAAAATAGATTATGATACATTTCTGTTTTCTCAGTGACATTCAATTCAGCATTGAAAATCAGGACAAGTTTACATTTGTTCTACATGAGCAAGTCTGATCACAAGTCAGGGACCACTATGATGACACTCCAAATGCGTTTGATGGATCCTTTTTGTCTTCATCTAATGCCTCTTAAGGGGAAAGTAATCCAAAAGTAAGTGAAAGTAATCCGATTACATTACTGAGTTTGGGTAAACCAAAAGTTACTTATTACAATTTTGAACAGGCAACTAATGTGTGGGCAGCAGGGAACCAAACTGGGTTGGGGGAAGGAATGGATGGATGGACCTTATTGGGGAACAGGAGGACGATAAACGGGGCTATTGACTCTAACAATACCCCAACTAGGCATTGAAAGGCCTTTTCGGTCATATACAGTGGAAAGGAAAGGCATGCTAGGATTATTCGAACCAATGCTTTAGGAATCCACACACACACACACACACACACACACACACACACACACACACACACACACACACACACACACACACACACACACACACACACACACACACACACACACACACACACACACACACACACACACACACACACACACACACACACACACCATTGGAGCAGAGAGGCCCAGGATTAAGACACAATGCAGTGCCTTCTCTCTAGGGTATCCTGGGTAATGTGGCGAAGGCACCAAATCCCTTCTGTCTCTATGGATTTACCCAGGGGGGGTTGCAAGGCTGTGCTACACGGACTGTGGCTGCTTTTCTGCAGTCTTGGTTTAGATTGAGTTGTTTCGTGTTGACTGGACAAGGGGAGGGGAAGCGTGCCAGCGTGCCAGGGTGGAAGGGTACATTAGGGGAGGGAATATCTGATAAGACAAAGCTTTATATTGTCAAATATCTGCGTTCATGAGAAAAAAGGGAAAAGTTAAGATGATGAAATTGTATTTGTGCTCTATTGCATTTTATAGACTTGGTGGTTTGAGCCATGGTATATCAGACCGTACAACACGGGCATGACAAAACATGTATTTTTTTACTGCTCTAATTACGTTGGTAATCAGTTTATAACAGCAATAAGTCTCCTCGGGAGGTTTGTGATAGATGGCCAATATAACCCATACACTGCAGGAAATGACAAACCAGAAGACTACATTAAACATGTTTTGAATCACTCAAGACCTGTCATGGAAGAGACTGCTAAAGGTCCCGCTGACCTGTCACTCAATGATCTGGATCCACTGAAGCGTATGTGGTTGAGGGATGATATGTTTGTGGTGTGTGTGTGTGTGTGTGTGTGAGTCAGTGTTTGTGTGTTTGCCTAGCCCAGTATATTGAGCCCCAGTAGAGGTAGCTAACATTGATAACTGTCCCTCAAGTCCCTATAGAGGAGGCCCTGGAAACGTTTGGTGTCGGCTGACCGTTGCCTCTCGTGATGCAAGGTCACTATTTTTTCCGTTGGCGTTGGCCATTACATCACACATTGGCGTCAGAACCGCTGAATTATTCACATCGGGTTCTCAGTTTACGTCGGCATGGAAACGATGGCCCATTGTGCGGTGTGTTCCAATGAAATGGAACACCAGTGCAGCTATGACGGCTCCAATGGCAGAACCATAATGAATCTCAGCCCTCTCCATCCCACTCACCATCCATATCCCCTTTCCCACTCTCCATGTCCCTCCTCTCTCTCATCTCTACTCTCCCTGCTCATAGGGTGACCTTAGTGGAATCACACTTCCTGCCCCTGTGGGCCTGGCAACAAAGCCGTTCTGATGATTGCTTTTCATATCCCAATCCTTTTCTCATAAATCCCTCCCTCGATTATTATTTCTTTATTTCCTTCTCTCTTTCTGTCTCTCTTTCTGTCAGACAGACAGTCTGCTGTTGGCACTGATTTGATTTTCTTGTTAATTTGGCCCTGAGTCAGAAGGTGTGTGTGTGTGAGCTAGTGCCCGAGGATATGAATGTGTATGTGCTTCAGTTTGTTAAGCTTATTGCTCCAGTTTGTTAAGCTTATTGCTCCATACTCATCAGTGGGTCACTCACCCGGAACCCCCACAATTCCCGTGTCTGTGACGGAATAAGGGGATAGTTTAACAGATCACCTGGGGTTATTCAAGAACACTGTGAAATGTTCTGCTAGGAATTCTGAAATGTCTATCTGAAGTAATTTTGAGCCTAACAGAGCTGAGGCCCAGGTTGATGGCCCCAGACACAGTTAGAACAGGAAGAGTTTTGAGGGAGACTTCAACTAAAGTGTTTCAATGGGATTAGATGAAGCTGCTGTGCTACGGAGTCACTTGTATGCAACATGTCAGACGGTGTTGAGTTGTTGATACTGTATAATGTGTTTCAGAGCAGTGTTGGTTTAGGCAAATGTGCTCTAACATGCATGCAGAGTTGTACTGATTTTGATCGCCTGTTGATGTTTCCCCAGTTTCAACCGGCAGTAGGTCGAATATGTGCAGGTTAAGACGACAAATCTGGGACCAACTCCGTTGCTCATTAGCACAGATGGCCACATTGTTGCAAAGGGATATTAGAAGGTTTGAACTCTCTCCCTCTTTTCCAGGGAGGAATATTTTTTCCTTGATCCATATGGTTTCATGATATTTCTTGGGATAGAAGGATTTGATTTGGATGCGTATGGAATCTCATTTCTGGGGAGAAATTGCAACATTTCGGATGTTTTTCATTTGCCTCTCGGTTTCCACACAGAACAGTTTGAGGTAGTGTGGGAGTGATTATCTTGTCAGTAGTGATCAGTTGAAACCATGATTCACTCACCACTTTTATAATCCATTCTGAACAGAACATTGGCCAACTACAGGCCTGTTTATCTGTGTTAGCAACAGGGGTTCATTTGTGTGTGTGATGATTAATTTTGTATTCAGCTCAGCTCTGCAAATCAACATAATGGAGATAATCAACCATATTTTATTTCATGCTGGCTGCTGTGTTGCTGACTGGGCTGCTATCAAAGCAGATTATGCTGACTTGATTAGGGATGCGACGCGTGCCCACACACACACACACACACATTCAAACTGTAGATGTACACACACCAACACAGTCTGGCACACACACATTCTGGTACATGCAGTCTCAGTCGTTTCTGATGTAAGGCCTCCTCATTGATTCTGTCAACTATCTCAATTATTAATACCACATTAATAATCATCATTATTATTGTCCCTCTCCCTCTCTCTCTTCATAGCTCTGTATGCCCAAAGGCCTGTCGTTCAGGACACAGGCAGACAGCCGCGAGCCCCAGTTCCACTCCTTCCTGATCACGCGGGAGGACGGCTCTCGCACTTACGGCTTCGTCCACACCTTCTACGAGGAGGTGACGTCGCCTCAGATCTGCTCGGCCATGCAGACCCTCTACCAGATGCACCAGGCCGAGAACCCTTCCTCCGCCACCCCCTCCTCCTCTTCCTCTTCCTCCAGTATGGACTCTCTGGCTAGCAGCCTCGACGAAGCAGATTCTCCGTCTTCATCCTCGTGCCGGCCGGCGGCGTGCGGCGGCTATGACGCGTCGCGTGACACGCTCTATGTCTCCAAGGCGTTGTGTCTGATCACGCCCATGCCCTTCATGCACGCCTGCCGCCGTTTCCTGTCCCAGGTGCACCGGGCCGTCACGGCCTCCTTGCCTCCACCCCTCCCCCTGGAGAGCTACGTGCACAACATCCTGTACGAGGTACCCCTGCCCCCTCCGGGGCGCTCGCTGAAGTTCCACGGGGTGTACGAGCCCATCGTGTGTCAGCGTCCTGGGCCCGGGGAGCTGCCTCTGGCTGACTTCCCTCTGGGCCAGACCTTCCCTCTTCTGGGGGTAGAGAACCTGGTGCAGCTGTTCAACTGTACCCTGCTGGAGATGCAGATTCTGCTCTACTCACAGGGTAAGGGACGCTTATTATACATACACACACACACACACACACACACACACACACACACACACACACACACACACACACACACACACACACACACACACACACACACTCCTCTCTGCCTCTACATTCCTTGGCAGCAGGTTGTTGTGTGGGAGTTGCTTCTCCAGCCAGGTGGTATGGTGATGACAGATACCAGGTTGGGGGATGGTTCGGATAAGTTATTCCTCAACACATCCCCTCAGCTGGAGCCAATGGAACATGACTGGCTGTGTCATTACTGGGGTGTAATCTGTGGTCCAGGCCTGTCCTTGACTCCCTGGCTCAAATGAGTTTAGGATTAGACTACTGTAATCTGGGTGGGGTAGAGAGCTGTTCCTCTCCCTGGGACTGGAGCTATGCGGGTTGACTGACTGGACAGCAGCAGGGTAGTGGCTGGGATTAGAAAGCATGGTCAGTCAAAGGGCAAACGGCCAGACAGACAGTAGTCTGTAGACGTCAGGCCAAGACTGACTGTATCTGCCATAGACTTCACTATAGATTACAGTAGACTACACTACAGGATGCCATTATCTGACTGTTCAAGAGAAATAGACAACGAGAGATCTTCTTGTGTGTTGAATGTTTGACTGGGTGGTCCTGGTCCATTGACATCCTTTTGGAGTGGATACTAGTCTTGCCTAATGAATTAATGGTTGTGAGTTTCCATTAAGTGGTGCTTGTTTTGTTTTAGAGTTGTTTGGAGCTTAATGTCATTATCTGTAATGCACGAGAGTTCATTAGTTGAGTTGATGGCAGTCAAACAAAGGGACTCCACTGTTACTAGCACCAGGCCATTACTGTCTGCTTGAGCGAAAAGCGACAGAGATGGGCCTCTCCCTCCACTCATCCTCATTTATTTGATTTGATTTTTTTTATTTGACCTTTTATTTAACTAGGCAAGTCAGTTAAGAGCAAATTCTTATTTTCAATGACGGCCTAGGAACAGTGGGTTAACTGCCTGTTCAGGGGCAGAACGACAGATTTGTACCTTGTCAGCTCGGGGGTTTGAACTTGCAACCTTCCGGTTACTAGTCCAACGCTCTAACCACTAGGCTACCCTGCTAGGCTACCCATCCACCCGTTCGCTTCCATCCATCCCCATTCATCTATCCGTTGATGAGAAATGATCTCCCATATTTAAGTTATCAAACCAACTGTCAGAGGGAATCGCTCCTGAAACAATAATAATTCAAACTATTTTTCCGAATGAAAAACACTTCCAGTAACATTTTAATGTTCCTAATTTTTCACCGGGAAGCATTGGAGGCATCCCATCTAGCGCCTACCCTGCGACGCGGCTGCTAAAAGGCATTCTGATTTCTCTATAATAAAAACACTGTGCTTGATTTGCCTGGAGGCAATTTGATGGAAGGGTTGATGCACGGAAACTGCATCTATAAAATGTTCTGTGGATGGGTCCCAATGGTCTCTGGTCAACACTAGTGCACAATATTGTGAATAGGATGCAGCATGTGTGTTAATGTGACATGTTTGGCCATGTATGATCCATCAACAACCCATGAATTTACAACAGATGGAACCTACCCAGTGGCCACCATGATCCTCGCTCACTCATTAGCCGAGACACGGGAAGGAAGTGACAAGCAGGCATTTAGTCCAATCCTGCTGCTCTGTGGAGGGCGTGTGTCTGAGATGTAATTAATAAGATGATTAATCAGTCATTTTATATTTTAGTCATTCCAGGAGCACAGTTTTAGAGCAACATTATGAGGCCTCTTGGCAGTGTAGAGAGACTTTGCCATTTTTAAGCAACTTTCCGACAAGTCTACACATTTCTCCATTTCTCCATTTTGGCATGCAGTTGAGAGAAAGGTTGCTGTTTTAAAGCTAAAATCATTGTTTGGGGGAAAATTCTCCCTGACTTTTATTTTGGTGATTTTTATTTCTCAAAGATTATATAATAAAAAATATATAGCTCCAATATCTTCTAAACATACATTATATCTGGTTTAAGTTGACACTGAAAGCGCTTTTCCATCCCAAACTTTAGGCGACCAGAAAGAAAACGCTTAGGCGGCCCGCCCAAGGATTTCAATAGCAGAAAATTCCCATTGTTGGCTTGTCTCTTCCCTTCTAACACTGTCTGATAGGGACCAGTCCCAATGACTGACAGTTTCACGATGAGTTGCCTCGTTTCATATGTTCAGCCTTGAAACACAGATGCCCATCTTTTGTCTCTTCTGTTCGCATTTTCCACTTGGCCTCCGCAGCATTGTGGTCAACTGTTTCTGTATTGGACGTCTGCAGATGATGACAATTCAATATCAAGCAATTTGTAAGTCGCTCTGGATAAGAGCGTCTGCTAAATGACTTAAATGTAAATGTAAGCAATAACATACAATATTTTACACGACACCCTCCATTGGAAAGCAGTATTGGAGGTTGCTGTGAAAGTGTATTGCCTCCCCCCCATGTAGTTCGGCTGAGGTCAACATAGGGCGGAGAGAATAATGTTATTCCCGCATGAGCCTTTACAGGGTGCTTTTGATGTTTTGATGTTTTTCAGGTTGGGGAAAACTGGAGTCTGACAGTGTATTCGTATCCCTGTATCTTCACATAATACGGTCATAACAGTGGATGAGAGAGGAAGGGAAGTGGGGAGTTGCTGAGACATGAGTAAAGTACCGTGACTCATCCTTTAATGAGAATCACTATCTTTCTCTGCATCACAGAGCAGGCGGTGTCAAGTCAAAACCCTCAACATGCAGAGGCTTGTGAGAGTATGTTTGGTTATAAACTAGGTTCTCCTGATTTTTGTTCTCTTATGTTCCTTGTTGTGGTTCTACTGCGCTGTTCATTTCAGAGAGACTGGTTTCTCACAGGGAATGCCAAAAGGGCATGTTGGCAGCACTTTGAAGTAGTTACCGCTAAAATGATTGCAAGCGTTTCTTTGGTAGACTAGAAGCTGAAGGGAAAATTGGTGCATTTATGCAATATAAATACATGGGTATCAGTTTGCTGTGTAGTTTCCTTTATTTTATGCATTGCTTAAGTAAAGTCATGTAAAAGTCCCAAGTTATCTGCAGCTCTACTAGGTTTCCCCTCATACATAATTGAGTATTGCAGTGTGAGGGTTTGGCTTGTGTACGGTCAGTGTGTTATTGTACGAGTGTGTGGGTGTGCAGTGCACCACAGATGAGCTAGAAAGTTTACTCAGCAACTCTCACACTCTCCTTTTAGTTCTTTCTTTCGGTTTCTCCCACTCTTTCTCACTCCGTCTCGCCCTTTCGCTACCACACTTTCTCTGTGTGTTGGTCTTCATCTCATTTCTCTGTCTCCCTTTTCTTATCTGGGATCCAATCATATAATGTGTTACTGGGATCCTCAAACCACACTTTCACAGTGCCTCTACATGACTCATTCCATTTTCTGCGTGTCCTGTGGTGCAGATCTTTTATGAGGGTATTATTACTCCTATCTATCATGTGTCTTTAGTCATCCCCATGGGAGGCAGGATGATATATACACTGCTCAAAAAAATAAAGGGAACACTTAAACAACACAATGTAACTCCAAGTCAATCACACTTCTGTGAAATCAAACTGTCCACTGAGGAAGCAACACTGATTGACAATACATTTCACATGCTGTTGTGCAAATGGAATAGAAAACAGGTGGAAACTATAGGCAATTAGCAAGACACCCCCAATAAAGGAGTGGTTCTGCAGGTGGTGACCACAGACCACGTCTCAGTTCCTAATGCTTCCTGGCTGATGTTTTGGTCACTTTTGAATGCTGGCGGTGTTTTCACTCTAGTGGTAGCATGAGACGGAGTCTACAACCCACACAAGTGGCTCAGGTAGTGCAGCTCATACATGATGGCACATCAATGCGAGCTGTGGCAAGAAGGTTTACTGTGTCTGTCAGCGTAGTGTCCAGAGCATGGAAGCGGGAAACGGGAAACGGGAAGTAATGGGGAAGAGGATCTCAGAGAGATATTTCGTTCCGCGGTTCCAAACAGCATCAAAACTCATTAATAATGAATGACCTCATGCATTAAACACAGGTTGTAGCATCTCAAATGGCACCCTATTCCCTATTATAGTGCACTACTTCAAATGGAGTGACTCCAAGCGCCGACTGAGATGGCCGCCTCGCTTCGCGTTCCTAGGAAACTATGCAGTTTTTTGTTTTTTTACGTGTTATTTCTTACATTAGTACCCCAGGTCATCTTAGGTTTCATTACATACAGTCGAGAAGAACTACTGAATATAAGATCAGCGTCAACTCACCATCAGTACGACCAAGAATATGTTTTCCGCGACGCGGATCCTGTGTTCTGCCTTACAAACAGGACAACGGAATGGATCGCATGCAGCGACCCAAGGAAACGACTCCGAAAAAGAGGGAAACGCGGCGGTGTTCTGGTCAGACTCCGGAAAAGGGCACATCGCGCACCACTTCCCAGTATTCTTCTTGCCAATGTCCAGTCTCTCGACAACAAGGTTGATGAAATCCGAGCAAGGGTGGCATTCCAGAGGGACATCAGAGACTGCAACGTTCTCTGCTTTACGGAGACATGGCTTACTGGGAAAACGCTATCCAGGGCGGTGCAGCCAACGGGTTTCTCCACGCATCGCGCCGACAGAAACAAACATCTCTCTGGTAAGAAGAGTGGAGGGGGCGTATGCCTCATGACTAACGGGACATGGTGTGATGAAGAAAACATACAGGAACTCAAATCCTTCTGTTCACCTGATTTAGAATTCCTCACAATCAAATGTAGACCGCATTATCTTCCAAGAGAATTCTCTTCGATTATAATCACAGCCGTATATATCCCCCCAAGCAGACACATCGATGGCTCTGAACGAACTTTATTTAACTCTTTGCAAACTGGAAAACATTTATCCGGAGGCTGCATTCATTGTAGCTGGGGATTTTAACAAAGCCAATCTGAAAACAAGACTCCCTAAATTTTATCAGCATATCGATTGCGCAACCAGGGGTGGTAAAACATTGGATCATTGTTACTCTAACTTCCGCGACGCATATAAGGCCCTGCCCCGCCCCCCTTTCGGAAAAGCTGACCGACTCCATTTTGCTGATCCCTGCCTACAGACAGAAATTAAAACAAGAGGCTCCCACGCTGAGGTCTGTCCAACGCTGGTCAGAACAAGCTGACTCTACACTCCAAGACTGCTTCCATCACGTGGACTGGGACATGTTTCGTATTGCGTCAGATGGGAATATTGACGAATACGCTGATTCGGTGTGCGAGTTCATTAGAACGTGCGTCGAAGATGTCGTTCCCATAGCAACGATAAAAACATTCCCTAACCAGAAACCGTGGATTGATGGCAGCATTCGCGTGAAACTGAAAGCGCGAACCACTGCTTTTAATCAGGGCAAGGTGTCTGGCAACATGACTGAATACAAACAGTGCAGCTATTCCCTCCGTAAGGCTATCAAACAAGCTAAGCGTCAGTACAGAGACAAAGTGGAATCTCAATTCAATGGCTCAGACACAAGAGGCATGTGGCAGGGTCTACAGTCAATCACGGACTACAAGATGAAATCCAGCCCAGTCACGGACCAGGATGTCTTGCTCCCAGGCAGACTAAATAACTTTTTTGCCCGCTTTGAGGACAATACAGTGCCACTGACACGGCCTGCAACGGAAACATGCAGTCTCTCCTTCACTGCAGCCGAGGTGAGTAAGACATTTAAACGTGTTAACCCTCGCAAGGCTGCAGGCCCAGACGGCATCCCCAGCCGCGCCCTCCGAGCATGCGCAGACCAGCTGGCCGGTGTGTTTACGGACATATTCAATCAATCCCTATACCAGTCTGCTGTTCCCACATGCTTCAAGAGGGCCACCATTGTTCCTGTTCCCAAGAAAGCTAAGGTAACTGAGCTAAACGACTACCGCCCGTAGCACTCACTTCCGTCATCATGAAGTGCTTTGAGAGACTAGTCAAGGACCATATCACCTCCACCCTACCTGACACCCTAGACCCACTCCAATTTGCTTACCGCCCAAATAGGTCCACAGACGATGCAATCTCAACCACACTGCACACTGCCCTAACCCACCTGGACAAGAGGAATACCTATGTGAGAATGCTGTTCATCGACTACAGCTCGGCATTCAACACCATAGTACCCTCCAAGCTCGTCATCAAGCTCGAGACCCTGGGTCTCGACCCCGCCCTGTGCAACTGGGTACTGGACTTCCTGATGGGCCGCCCCCAGGTGGTGAGGGTAGGCAACAACATCTCCTCCCCGCTGATCCTCAACACGGGGCCCCACAAGGGTGCGTTCTGAGCCCTCTCCTGTACTCCCTGTTCACCCACGACTGCGTGGCCACGCACGCCTCCAACTCAATCATCAAGTTTGCGGACGACACAACAGTGGTAGGCTTGATTACCAACAACGACGAGACGGCCTACAGGGAGGAGGTGAGGGCCCTTGGAGTGTGGTGTCAGGAAAATAACCTCACACTCAACGTCAACAAAACTAAGGAGATGATTGTGGACTTCAGGAAACAGCAGAGGGAACACCCCCTATCCACATCGATGGAACAGTAGTGGAGAGGGTAGCTAGTTTTAAGTTCCTCGGCATACACATCACAGACAAACTGAATTGGTCCACTCACACTGACAGCGTCGTGAAGAAGGCGCAGCAGCGCCTATTCAACCTCAGGAGGCTGAAAAAATTCGGCTTGTCACCAAAAGCACTCACAAACTTCTACAGATGCACAATCGAGAGCATCCTGGCGGGCTGTATCACCGCCTGGTACGGCAACTGCTCCGCCCTCAACCGTAAGGCTCTCCAGAGGGTAGTAAGGACTGCACAACGCATCACCGGGGGCAAACTACCTGCCCTCCAGGACACCTACACCACCCGTTGTTACAGGAAGGCCATAAAGATCATCAAGGACATCAACCACCCGAACCACTGCCTGTTCACCCCGCTATCATCCAGAAGGCGAGGTCAGTACAGGTGCATCAAAGCTGGGACCGAGAGACTGAAAAACAGCTTCTATCTCAAGGCCATCAGACTGTTAAATAGCCACCACTAACATTGAGTGGCTGCTGCCAACACACTGTCATTGACACTGACCCAACTCCAGCCATTTTAATAATGGGAATTGATGGAAATGATGTAAATATATCACTAGCCACTTTAAACAATGCTACCTTATATAATGTTACTTACCCTACATTATTCATCTCATATGCATATGTATATACTGTACTCTACAACATCGACTGCATCCTTATGTAACACATGTATCACTAGCCACTTTAACTATGCCACTTTGTTTACTTTGTCTACACACTCATCTCATATGTATATACTGTACTCGATACCATCTACTGTATGCTGCTCTGTACCATCACTCATTCATATATCCTTATGTACATGTTCCTTATCCCCTTACACTGTGTATAAGACAGTAGTTTTTTTGGGAATTGTTAGTTAGATTACTTGTTGGTTATCACTGCATTGTCGGAACTAGAAGCACAAGCATTTTGCTACACTCGCATTAACATCTGCTAACCATGTGTATGTGACAAATAAAATTTGATTTGATTTGATTTGATGGAGGCACTACCAGGAGACAGGCCAGTATATCAGGAGACGTGGAGGAGGCCGTAGGAGGGTAACAACCCAGCAGCAGGACCGCTACCTCCGCCTTTGTGTAAGGAGGAGCAGGAGGAACACTGCCAGAGCCCTGCAAATTGACCTCCAGCAGGCCACAAATGTGCATGGGTCTGCTCAAACGGTCAAAAACAGACTCCATGAGGGTGGTATGAGGGCCCGTCGTCCACAGGTGGGGGTTGTGCTTACAGCCCAACACCGTGCAGGACATTTGGCATTTGCCAGAGAACACCAAGATTGGCAAATTCGCCACTGGCGCCCTGTGCTCTTCACAGATGAAAGCAGGTTCACACTGAGCACATGTGACAGACGTGACAGTCTGGAGACGCCATGGAGAACGTTCTGCTGCCTGCAACATCCTCCAGCATGACCGGTTTGGTGGTTGGTCAGTCATGGTGTGGGGTGGCATTTCTTTGGGGGGCCGCACAGCCCTTCTATGTGCTCGCCAGAGGTAACCTGACTGCCATTAGGTACTGAGATGAGATCCTCAGACCCCTTGTGAGACCATATGCTGGTGCGGTTGGCCCTGGGTTCCTCCTAATGCAAGACAATGCTAGACCTCATGTGGCTGGAGTGTGTCAGCAGTTCCTGCAAGAGGAAGGCATTGATGCTATGGACTGGCCCACCCGCTCCCCAGACCTGAATCCAATTGAGCACATCTGGGACATCATGTCTCGCTCCATCCACCAACGCCACGTTGCACCACAGACTGTCCAGAAGTTGGCGGATGCTTTAGTCCAGGTCTGGGAGGAGATCCCTCAGGAGACCATCCGCCACCTCATCAGGAGCATGCCCAGGCGTTGTAGGGAGGTCATACAGGCACGTGGAGGCCACACACACTACTGAGCCTCATTTTGACTTGTTTTAAGGACATTACATCAAAGTTGGATCAGCCTGTAGTGTGGTTTTCCACTTTTTAATTTTGAGTGTGACTCCAAATCCAGACCTCCATGGGTTGATAAATTTGATTTCCTTGATAATTTTTGTGTGATTTTGTTGTCAGCACATTCAACTATGTAAAGAAAAAAGTATTTAATAAGAATATTTCATTCATTCAGATCTAGGATTATGTTATTTTAGTGTTCCCTTTGTTTTGAGCAGTGTATATACAGTGGGGCAAAAAAGTATTTAGTCAGCCACCAATTGTGCAAGTTCTCCCACTTAAAAAGAGGAGAGAGGCCTGTAATTTTCATCATAGGTACGCTTTGATTATGACAGACAAAATGAGAATAAAAATTCCAGAAAATCACATTGTAGGATTTTTAATGAATGTATTTGCAAATTATGGTGGAAAATAAGTATTTGGTCAATAACAAAAGTTTATCTCAATACTTTGTTACATACCCTTTGTTGGCCATGACAGAAGTCAAATGTTTTCTATAAGTCTTCACAAGGTTTTCACACATTGTTGCTGGTATTTTGGCCCATTCCTCCATGCAGATCTCCTCTAGAGCAGTGATATTTTGGGGCTGTTGCTGGGCAACACGGACATTCAACTCCCTCCAAAGATTTTCTATGGGGTTGAGATCTGGAGACTGGCTAGGCCACTTCAGGACCTTGAAATGCTTCTTACGAAGCCACTCCTTCGTTGCCCGGGCAGTGTGTTTGGGATCATTGTCATGCTGAAAGACCCAGCCACATTTTATCTTCAATGCCCTTGCTGATGGAAGGAGGTTTTCACTCAATCTCACAATACATGGCACCATTTATTCTTTCCTTTACACGGATCAGTCGTCCTGGTCCCTTTGCAGAAAAACAGCCCCAAAGCATGATGTTTCCACCCCCATGCTTCACAGAAGGTATGATGTTCTTTGGATGCAACTCAGCATTCTTTGTCCTCCAAACACGGCGAGTTGAGTTTTTACCAAAAAGTTATATTTTGGTTTCATCTGACCATATGACATTCTCCTAATCTTCCTCTGGATCATCCAAATGCTCTCTAGCAAACTTCAGACGGGTCTGGACATGTACTGGCTTAAGCAGTGGGACACGTCTGGCATTGCAGGATTTGAGTCCCTGGTGGCGTAGTGTGTTACTGATGGTAGGCTTTGTTACTTTGGTCCCAGCTCTCTGCAGGTCATTCACTAGGTCCCCCCGTGTGGTTCTGGGATTTTTGCTCACCGTCCTTGTGATCATTTTGACCCCACGGGGTGAGATCTTGCGTGGAGCCCCAGATCGAGGGAGATTATCAGTGGTCCTGTATGTCTTCCATTTCCTAATAATTGCTCCCACAGTTGATTTCTTCAAACCAAGCTGCTTACCTATTGCAGATTCAGTCTTCCCAGCCTGGTGCAGGTCTACAATTTTGTTTCTGGTGTCCTTTGACAGCTCTTTGGTCTTGGCCATAGTGGAGGTTGGAGTGTGACTGTTTGAGGTTGTGGACAGGTGTCTTTTATACTGATAACATGTTCAAACAGGTGCCATTCAAACAGGTAACGAGTGGAGGACAGAGGAGCCAACCTCTTGTGACAAGGGGGCAGTATTTTCCTTTTTGGAAAAATAACGTTCTCAAAGTAAACGGGATTTTTTTGTCAGGACTAGATGCTAGAATATACATATAATTGACAGCTTAGGATAGAAAACACTCTAAAGTTTTCAAAACTGTAGAAATATTGTCTGTGTATAACAGAACTGATATTGCAGGCGAAAGCCTGAGAGAAATCCAAACCCGGAAGTGCCTCGTGTTTTGAAAGCTCTGCGTTCCAATGCGTCCCTATTGAGCAGTGAATGGGCTATCAACCAGATTACTTTTTCTACGTATTCCCCAAGGTGTCTACAGCACTGTGACGTAGTTTTACGCCTTTATGTTGAAGAATACCCGTAAGCGGCTACATTGTGTAAGGGGTCACCTGATGGCTCTCAGAGTGATTCTCTGACATAGTTGAAGTGTACCTATGATGAAAATTACAATTGCTAATGGAAACACACACACAGGTGCTCCTGCAGTACACACACACACACACACTGATGAATGGCCAGGTCTGGTGTGCTCTCTGTACAGTGTTAGTGTGTTATTAGTATGATTAGTTGCTCATGAGACCGAGAGGAGGAGATGCTAAAGTGGAGCTGTTTTTCAGCTCTCTGAAAGAGCATCTGGATCCTTACAGCCACTCTGTCTAATACACAGTAACCGACCATTGGTCTCCGGAACAGAGAGTAGATATAGCCAGTCTGGATCCATCCTCTGTATTGGAATATATTGTATGTGCAGTGTTTAGTCCAGTGTAATGTCCAATGCATCTAGCTGTCTTTCTCTGACCTGAGACCTTGTATGCGTACGGGGGGAGGGGGCGAATTGGGAATAGAGAGAGGGTAAATTTGTGTCTGTCCGTCCATCTGTGTGTGAGACGCATGCGCTGGTCTGTGTGTTTATGCGAAGATGGTCAAGTTGAAGACAGACTTTGAGGCAAGGTAGATGCTCGCACACAAGCGCTCTCACACAGTCGCTCACACACACGCAATATACAAATGCCAGGTCCCCTAGTTCTCTTGTAGAATGTAAATTGGCTAGGTCTTTGTTTAATGCTTTGTCGACCTTGAAAAGTGTAATGCATTTTGAATGAAAGTACACAGAACCTCTGTGCCTGAGCAGCGGCGAGAGTGAAAGCAAGCGAGTGAGGGATGGAGAAAGGGGTAGAGGGAGAGGGGTTGCGTGGATAAATTGATATAGCGTGCCGTTTTATTATGGAGGTCAGTCAGGCTTGGGGTCTGATCATTTTATTCATGGAACTCCTGAACCTCAGTACCAAAGCCAGGGTGAGACCACTGATCCTAATCTTTAATCAGGAACCAGTGCGGGCCAACACACACACACACACACACACACACACACACACACACACACACACACACACACACACACACACACACACACACACACACACACACACACACACACACACACACACACACACACACACACACACACGTACTGCACACACACACACACACACACACACACACACACACACACACACACACACACACACACACACACACGTACTGCACACACGCACGCACACACGTACTGCACACACGCACGCACGCACACACACACACACACAGAATGGTGATTTAAATTGAATCCATCAGAACAGAATTTCTTTCATCCCATATTGCCCCCAGATTCAATTTTGATCTGTTGATTTAAAGTTATTCTCTGCACCTTCTTCTCTCCTCCCTCCTCTAACATCTCCCTTGTATTACCCCTCCCCTCCACCTTTCCAATCACTCACTCCATCCCTCCTTTTTCCTCCACCTCTCCCCCTCCCAACTTCTCTCCCTTCCCTCACTCTACCTCTCTCCAGACTACCAGCGGTTGATGACAGTTGCGGAGGGCATCACCACCCTGCTCTTCCCGTTCCAGTGGCAGCATGTCTACGTGCCCATCCTACCCGCGTCACTGCTGCACTTCCTGGATGCCCCCGTGCCCTACCTCATGGGCCTGCAGTCCAAGGAGGGCACCGACCGCTCCAAACTAGAGCTGCCACAGGAGGTGTGTCTCTGTGACTGTGTGTGAGACTGGGTCTGTTTTTTTATTTGTAAGTGTGTGTCTCATGCAGTAGGCAGTTACAGTAAGGGCTCATTGTTGCTGAATGCACACTGTCCAATGCCATCCAACCCTGACTCTCCACAATGTGCCTCTCACGCACACAGACAGACTACCTGCCTCCTATTCAGACTGAGCGGGAAGTGGAAATGCAGCTTTCAGACCCCTTATTGTAGAGGAACGTCTATTGAAAGTTTATTTTCGTCTATTGGAGATAAAACCCAATAGAAGTATCACTCGCAGCCCAATGTGTTCGCATAGCCCCCCATTGTTCTTTTGTAGAAGGAATTTCTCTGGAAAGGCTCAAGCGACCTCCTCAGACAGTGAAAGTGATGGAACCCTCGTGTGTGTGTGTGTGTGTGTGTGTGTGTGTGTGTGTGTGTGTGTGTGTGTGTGTGTGTGTGTGTGTGTGTGTGTGTGTGTGTGTGTGTGTGTGTGTGTGTGTGTGTGTGTGTGTGTGTGTGTGTGTGTGTGTGTGTGGACAAGATAAGACTCCTAATGGTCTGGAACATCCCAAAGAGATTCCCAGCTTCAGGGCTCTCCCCCACTCCCACCGCTCATTAATCGGTCCCATTCCATATGGATGCTAATTATCGGAGTCAGTGCAGCATCCGATGGCGTTCCCTAGTGCTGCCCCTGCCTCCTCCTCACAATCCAATGTTCTGCCCTTTTTGTGTTCCTCCGGATCCTCCCTTAAAGATCACACGGTGCCAAATGTTTTAATTTAGAAATATCTCCATTTCTGTATGATTCTTTGAAGTGAGGAGGATGACCTAGAAATGGACGGCTGAAAGCAAACGGAAAGAAGGGCAGGATCATAGAGCGAGGATGTGAATGAATGAAAGCCTTTTTTTAACCCTGGCTCTGTAGAAAGAATGAATCTCATTTCCATTTCAAATGGCAGAACAGTAATTCGTCTCCTAATCATATTAGTCATGTTTGCATAGCAAATAAGCAAACAAGTACATGCATACACTCATGAATACCAACCGTTTCATATCCGTTTGTCCATCTTGAGCCTCCATCCTTTCTTTTTAATGCAAAAGAGGAACCAATGGCTTTTAACCCGAAACTAGGCCAAACATTGTGTGCCTGTACAATCAGCCAGCGGGGTGCGTGCTCCATTTCCCTCATCTCGTAAATCAGGCGGATGGCCTGCAGTCTTCTCCACTACCTAAATAAACCTCCGTTAAGCCAATCCACGTCAGGTCAGATCTGTGCACAGACGGCTGATTCAGCCCTTACAGAGCAATGCACATGGAGTCAAACCTGGACCCAGAAGTACACGGGGAAGAAAATGTTTTGAAATTCACATCTGGAGCCTAGCAAATGCTGTTATAAAACTATCGTCAATTGGTGGAACACCAGCGTTACAGATGCCAGACAGTAAATGCTAATGTCATGTATTCAGGTGTACAGGAACCCCTAGTCATCCTCTCAGGGACAGTAGAGCCTGGAAGTATACACTATAACACAGCATGTGTATACTGTTCAAAAGTTTGAGGTCACTTAGAATTATCCTTGTTTTTAAAAGAAAATAACATCATTGATCAGAAATACAGTGTAGACATTGTTAATATAAATGACTGTTGTAGCTGGAAACAGCAGATTTTTTTAATGGAATATCTACATAGGCGTACAGAGGTCTGTCATCAGCAACCATTACTCCTGTGTTCCAATGGCACGTTGTGTTAGCCTTTTTAAAATGATAAACTTGGATTAGCTAATTGAGCATTAGAAAACTGTTGTTCTCATTAAAGAAGCAATAAAACTGGCCTTCTTTAGACTAGTTGAGTATCTGGAGCATCAGCCTTTGTGGGTTCGATTACAGGCTCAAAATGGCCAGGAACATAGAGCTTTCTTCTGAAACTCTTCAGTCTATTCTTGTTCTGAGAAATGAAGGGTATTCCATGCGAGAAATTGCCAAGAAACTGAAGGTCTCATACAACGCTGTGTACTACACCCTTCACAGAACAGCACAAACTGGCTCTAACCAGAATATATATGGAGAGTGGGAGGCCCCGGTGCACAACCGAGCAAGAGGACAAGTACATTAGTCTATTTTGAGCAACCGACGCCTCACAAGTCCTCAACTGGCAGCTTCATTAAATAGTAAACCGGAGTCGCCTCTTCACTGTTGACGTTGAGACTGGTGTTTTGGGTTTAATAATGACAATCACATACTGACCCACTTACCCAATACTCAATCTGTCCATGTCCAGTCCCCAACCCCAACACACCCCTCCCTGAGTATCTATTCATTGAGCAATAGCTATGTTATAATTGTTGTATAAACTTCCATGTTATTTCTAACCTCTCTCTCTCTCTCCTAATAGGCTAACCTGTGCTTCGTGGACATTGACAACCACTGTATCGAGCTGCCTGAAGACTTCCCCCAGTTCCCTAACAAACCAGAGTTAATCCAGGAGCTCAGCGAAGTCCTCCTCCGCTATGGAATATCCCCAGTGGGGGGCGCTCCTCCAACCTCTGTCCCCACCTCCACCACCACCCTTGGGTCTGTCTCTACCCGTCACCCTGGTCTGAAGAGCCAACAGGCCATGAGGGAGCTAGAGGACGATGGGAGGAATGGGAACCTAGGAGGGGAACAATTAGCTGTGTTGGAGCTTCTCCAAGGGAACGCTACTCTGGAAAGACTCCAGGCTCTGGCTAAGAGAACAGGGGTCCGCGTGGAAGCCCTGAGGGGGGTAGGGGGTGAGGGAGAGGCTCAGGGGGGGAGGACGGCAGTCGATGAGGAGGAGCTGAGGAACGCTAAGCTGAATGTACAGCTGAGGGAGGTGTTCGCTAGCAGGTTTACCATGATGTTCGCGGACTATGAGGCCTTCGTCATCCAGAGCGCTCCAGACCTGGAGTCCTGGCTCACCAACCGAGAGCAGATGCACAACTTTGATAAGGTGAGATGGGTTGACACACACACACACACACACACACACACACACACACACACACACACACACACACACACACACACACACACACACACACACACACACACACACACACACACACACACTGTTTACCTTAATGTAACGGGCTGTTTGTTGAGGCCTGTGTTGTGTGATAGTGGAAGTCCACTGGAGCATTATCATGTTTGAGATGCTGGATTAAATTCTTTCCTGAAACCCGTCCATATTCCATTTGATAAATAAGTAAGACTAACACAGCTGGAGCTGTTAAGACATGGTATTGGCAATAACAATGTTTGCATTTATAAAATCACAGGGGAAATGCATTCATATCAGCAAACAGCCAGATAACAGAGTTGGTTGGTGTGAGTTTATGCTACGTGCTGTGCACCCAGATATATATATTTCTACAACTTGATTAGAGTCCACATTCATTTGATTGGACATGATTTGGAAAGGCACACAGCTGTCTATATAAGGTCCCACAGTTGACAGTGCATGTCAGAGTAAAAACCAAGCCATGAGGTCGAAGGAATTGTCCGTAGACCTCCGAGACAGGATTGTGTCGAGGCACAGATCTGGAGAAGGGTACCAAAACAACTCTGCAGCATTGAAAGGCCCCAAGAACAAAGTGGCCTCATCATTCTTAAATGGAAGAAGTTTGGATCCACCAAGACTCTCTTCCTAGAGATGACAGCCTGGCCAAACTGGGCAATCGGGGGAGAAGGGCCTTGGGCAGGGAGGTGACCAAGAACCCAATAGTCACTCTGACAGAACTCCAGAGTTCCTCTGCAGATGGTAGAACCTTTCAGAAGGAAAACCATATTTGCAGCACTCCACCAATCAGGCCAGACGGAAGCCATTCCTCAGTAAAAGGCACATGACGGCCCGCTTCGAGTTTTCCAAAATGCACCTAAAGAGACTGACCATGATAAACAAGATTGGCCTGACTGCCAAGCGTTCATGTCTGGAGCAAACCTGGCACCATGCCTACAGTGAAGGATGGTGGCAGAATCCTGCTGTGGGGATATTTTTCAGTGGCAGGGACTGGATGACTTAAGGTTTGAGGGAAGATGAACGGAGAAAAGTACAGAGATCCTTGATGAAAACCTGCACCAGAGCACTCAGGACCTCAGACTGGGGTGAAGGTTCACCTTCCAACGGGACAATGACCCTAAGCATACAGCCAATACAACGCAGGAGTGGCTTTAGTCTCTGAATGTCCTTGAGTGGCCCAGCCAGAGCCCGGACTTGAGGCTGTAGTGGCTGCCAAAGGTGTTTCAACAAAGTACTGAGTGAAGGGTCTGAATAGTTATTATGTCAGTGTCATTTCAGTTTTATATTAAAATAAACATTAGCAAAAATCTCAACCTGTTTTTACTTTGTCATTATGGGGTATTGTGTGCCGGTTGATGAGGGAGAAAAACTATTTAATCCAATTTAGAATAAGGATGAACTACACAATGTGGAAAAGTCAAAGGGTCTAAATACTTCCTAAAGGCACTGTATTTTGTAACAAGGTACTTAGTACGTAGTTTGAATGGTACTATGGTGTGATAAATTAACTAAATATATATACAAAAATGAACAATTTCACAGCATGCCTTTTAAGGAACTCTACCCTGAAAGGAGGCCTATAATAATACCCAGTGTGCATTGCAGTTCATTTAGGTTCATTTTTACATTTACATGTTGGTCATTTAGAAGACACTCTTATCCAGGTGGACTTAGTCAATGCATTCAACTAAGGTGTATAAACAACATAACACAGTCATAGCAAGTAAATGTATTTCTAAATACAAAATTCATGTATTTTTTATTAAATACATTTCAAAAGACAAGTATTTTGTTTTTTTATTTAGTCATTTCTGTCCATCCCTGTGTGCACCTAATATCATTTTGTAATTACATTTGTATATTTCCCTACCTACTAGTATTTGTCTTCATGTCTTTCCCTACCTACTAGTATTTGTCTTCATGTCTTTCCCTACCTACTAGTATTTGTCTTCATGTCTTTCCCTACCTACTAGTATTTGTCTTCATGTCTTTCCCTACCTACTAGTATTTGTCTTCATGTCTTTCCCTACCTACTAGTATTTGTCTTCATGTCTTTCCCTACCTACTAGTATTTGTCTTCATGTCTTTCCCTACCTACTAGTATTTGTCTTCATGTCTTTCCCCTACCTACTAGTATTTGTCTTCATGTCTTTCCCTACCTACTAGTATTTGTCTTCATGTCTTTCCCTACCTACTAGTATTTGTCTTCCTGTCTTTCCCTACCTACTAGTATTTGTCTTCATGTCTTTCCCTACCTACTAGTATTTGTCTTCATGTCTTTCCCTACCTACTAGTATTTGTCTTCATGTCTTTCCCTACCTACTAGTATTTGTCTTCATGTCTTTCCCTACCTACTTATTTGTCTTCATGTCTTTCCCTACCTACTAGTATTTGTCTTCATGTCTTTCCCTACCTACTAGTATTTGTCTTCATGTCTTTCCCTACCTAGTATTTGTCTTCATGTCTTTCCCTACCTACTAGTATTTGTCTTCATGTCTTTCCCTACCTACTAGTATTTGTCTTCATGTCTTTCCCTACCTACTAGTATTTGTCTTCATGTCTTTCCCTACCTACTAGTATTTGTCTTCATGTCTTTCCCTACCTACTAGTATTTGTCTTCATGTCTTTCCCTACCTACTAGTATTTGTCTTCATGTCTTTCCCTACCTACTAGTATTTGTCTTCATGTCTTTCCCTACCTACTAGTATTTGTCTTCATGTCTTTCCCTACCTACTAGTATTTGTCTTCATGTCTTTCCCTACCTACTAGTATTTGTCTTCATGTCTTTCCCTACCTACTAGTATTTGTCTTCATGTCTTTCCCTACCTACTAGTATTTGTCTTCATGTCTTTCCCTACCTACTAGTATTTGTCTTCATGTCTTTCCCTACCTACTAGTATTTGTCTTCATGTCTTTCCCTACCTACTAGTATTTGTCTTCATGTCTTTCCCTACCTACTAGTATTTGTCTTCATGTCTTTCCCTACCTACTAGTATTTGTCTTCATGTCTTTCCCTACCTACTAGTATTTGTCTTCATACCTACTAGTATTTGTCTTCATGTCTTTCCCTACCTACTAGTGTCTTTCCCTACCTACTAGTATTTGTCTTCATGTCTTTCCCTACCTACTAGTATTTGTCTTCATGTCTTTCCCTACTAGTACTAGTCTTTCCCTATACTAGTATTTGTCTTCATGTCTTTCCCTACCTACTAGTATTTGTCTTCATGTCTTTCCCTACCTACTAGTATTTGTCTTCATGTCTTTCCCTACCTACTAGTATTTGTCTTCATGTCTTTCCCTACCTACTAGTATTTGTCTTCATGTCTTTCCCTACCTACTAGTATTTGTCTTCATGTCTTTCCCTACCTACTAGTATTTGTCTTCATGTCTTTCCCTACCTACTAGTATTTGTCTTCATGTCTTTCCCTACCTACTAGTATTTGTCTTCATGTCTTTCCCTACCTACTAGTATTTGTCTTCATGTCTTTACTAGTATTTGTCCCTTTCCCTACCTACTAGTATTTGTCTTCATGTCTTTCCCTACCTACTAGTATTTGTCTTCATGTCTTTCCCTACCTACTAGTATTTGTCTTCATGTCTTTCCCTACCTACTAGTATTTGTCTTCATGTCTTTCCCTACCTACTAGTATTTGTCTTCATGTCTTTCCCTACCTACTAGTATTTGTCTTCATGTCTTTCCCTACCTACTAGTATTTGTCTTCATGTCTTTCCCTACCTACTAGTATTTGTCTTCATGTCTTTCCCTACCTACTAGTATTTGTCTTCATGTCTTTCCTACCTACTAGTATTTGTCTTCATGTCTTTCCCTACCTACTAGTATTTGTCTTCATGTCTTTCCCTACCTACTAGTATTTGTCTTTGTCTTCCCTACCTACTAGTATTTGTCTTCATGTCTTTCCCTACCTACTAGTATTTGTCTTCATGTCTTTGTCTTCATGTCTTTCCCTACCTACTAGTCTTTGTCTTCATGTCTTTCCCTACCTACTAGTCTTTCTTCATGTCTTCATGTCTTTGTCCCTACCTACTAGTCTTTGTCTTCATGTCTTTCCCTACCTACTAGTCTTTGTCTTCATGTCTTTCCCTACCTACTAGTCTTTGTCTTCATGTCTTTCCCTACCTACTAGTCTTTGTCTTCATGTCTTTCCCTACCTACTAGTCTTTGTCTTCATGTCTTTCCCTACCTACTAGTCTTTGTCTTCATGTCTTTCCCTACCTACTAGTCTTTGTCTTCATGTCTTTCCCTACCTACTAGTCTTTGTCTTCATGTCTTTCCCTACCTACTAGTCTTTGTCTTCATGTCTTTCCCTACCTACTAGTATTTGTCTTCATGTCTTTCCCTACCTACTAGTCTTTGTCTTCATGTCTTTCCCTACCTACTAGTCTTTGTCTTCATGTCTTTCCCTACCTACTAGTCTTTGTCTTCATGTCTTTCCCTACCTACTAGTCTTTGTCTTCATGTCTTTCCCTACCTACTAGTATTTGTCTTCATGTCTTTCCCTACCTACTAGTCTTTGTCTTCATGTCTTTCCCTACCTACTAGTCTTTGTCTTCATGTCTTTCCCTACCTACTAGTCTTTGTCTTCATGTCTTTCCCTACCTACTAGTCTTTGTCTTCATGTCTTTCCCTACCTACTAGTATTTGTCTTCATGTCTTTCCCTACCTACTAGTCTTTGTCTTCATGTCTTTCCCTACCTACTAGTCTTTGTCTTCATGTCTTTCCCTACCTACTAGTCTTTGTCTTCATGTCTTTCCCTACCTACTAGTCTTTGTCTTCATGTCTTTCCCTACCTACTAGTCTTTGTCTTCATGTCTTTCCCTACCTACTAGTATGTCTTTCCCTACCTACTAGTCTTCATGTCTTTCCCTACCTACTAGTCTTTGTCTTCATGTCTTTCCCTACCTACTAGTCTTTGTCTTCATGTCTTTCCCTACCTACTAGTCTTTGTCTTCATGTCTTTCCCTACCTACTAGTCTTTGTCTTCATGTCTTTCCCTACCTACTAGTCTTTGTCTTCATGTCTTTCCCTACCTACTAGTATTTGTCTTCATGTCTTTCCCTACCTACTAGTCTTTGTCTTCATGTCTTTCCCTACCTACTAGTCTTTGTCTTCATGTCTTTCCCTACCTACTAGTCTTTGTCTTCATGTCTTTCCCTACCTACTAGTCTTTGTCTTCATGTCTTTCCCTACCTACTAGTCTTTGTCTTCATGTCTTTCCCTACCTACTAGTCTTTGTCTTCATGTCTTTCCCTACCTACTAGTATTTGTCTTCATGTCTTTCCCTACCTACTAGTATTTGTCTTCCTGTCTTTCCCTACCTACTAGTATTTGTCTTCATGTCTTTCCCTACCTACTAGTATTTGTCTTCATGTCTTTCCCTACCTACTAGTATTTGTCTTCATGTCTTTCCCTACCTACTAGTATTTGTCTTCATGTCTTTCCCTACCTACTAGTCTTTGTCTTCATGTCTTTCCCTACCTACTAGTATTTGTCTTCATGTCTTTCCCTACCTACTAGTCTTTGTCTTCATGTCTTTCCCTACCTACTAGTCTTTGTCTTCATGTCTTTCCCTACCTACTAGTATTTGTCTTCATGTCTTTCCCTACCTACTAGTCTTTGTCTTCATGTCTTTCCCTACCTACTAGTCTTTGTCTTCATGTCTTTCCCTACCTACTAGTCTTTGTCTTCATGTCTTTCCCTACCTACTAGTATTTGTCTTCATGTCTTTCCCTACCTACTAGTATTTGTCTTCATGTCTTTCCCTACCTACTAGTCTTTGTCTTCATGTCTTTCCCTACCTACTAGTCTTTGTCTTCATGTCTTTCCCTACCTACTAGTCTTTGTCTTCATGTCTTTCCCTACCTACTAGTCTTTGTCTTCATGTCTTTCCCTACCTACTAGTCTTTGTCTTCATGTCTTTCCCTACCTACTTTGTCTTCATGTCTTTGTCTTTGTCTTCATGTCTTTCCCTACCTACTAGTCTTTGTCTTCATGTCTTTCCCTACCTACTAGTCTTTGTCTTCATGTCTTTCCCTACCTACTAGTCTTTGTCTTCATGTCTTTCCCTACCTACTAGTCTTTGTCTTCATGTCTTTCCCTACCTACTAGTCTTTGTCTTCATGTCTTTCCCTACCTACTAGTCTTTGTCTTCATGTCTTTCCCTACCTACTAGTCTTTGTCTTCATGTCTTTCCCTACCTACTAGTCTTTGTCTTCATGTCTTTCCCTACCTACTAGTCTTTGTCTTCATGTCTTTCCCTACCTACTAGTCTTTGTCTTCATGTCTTTCCCTACCTACTAGTCTTTGTCTTCATGTCTTTCCCTACCTACTAGTCTTTGTCTTCATGTCTTTCCCTACCTACTAGTCTTTGTCTTCATGTCTTTCCCTACCTACTAGTCTTTGTCTTCATGTCTTTCCCTACCTACTAGTCTTTGTCTTCATGTCTTTCCCTACCTACTAGTCTTTGTCTTCATGTCTTTCCCTACCTACTAGTCTTTGTCTTCATGTCTTTCCCTACCTACTAGTCTTTGTCTTCATGTCTTTCCCTACCTACTAGTCTTTGTCTTCATGTCTTTCCCTACCTACTAGTCTTTGTCTTCATGTCTTTCCCTACCTACTAGTCTTTGTCTTCATGTCTTTCCCTACCTACTAGTCTTTGTCTTCATGTCTTTCCCTACCTACTAGTCTTTGTCTTCATGTCTTTCCCTACCTACTAGTCTTTGTCTTCATGTCTTTCCCTACCTACTAGTCTTTGTCTTCATGTCTTTCCCTACCTACTAGTCTTTGTCTTCATGTCTTTCCCTACCTACTAGTCTTTGTCTTCATGTCTTTCCCTACCTACTAGTCTTTGTCTTCATGTCTTTCCCTACCTACTAGTCTTTGTCTTCATGTCTTTCCCTACCTACTAGTCTTTGTCTTCATGTCTTTCCCTACCTACTAGTCTTTGTCTTCATGTCTTTCCCTACCTACTAGTCTTTGTCTTCATGTCTTTCCCTACCTACTAGTCTTTGTCTTCATGTCTTTCCCTACCTACTAGTCTTTGTCTTCATGTCTTTCCCTACCTACTAGTCTTTGTCTTCATGTCTTTCCCTACCTACTAGTCTTTGTCTTCATGTCTTTCCCTACCTACTAGTCTTTGTCTTCATGTCTTTCCCTACCTACTAGTCTTTGTCTTAACATATCTCCCCTCTCTCCAGGCATCCTTCCTGTCTGACCAGCCGGAGCCCTACCTGCCCTTCCTGTCCCACTTCATCGAGACCCAGATGTTCGCCACCTTCATCGACAACAAGATCATGTCCCAATGGGAGGAGAAGGAGCCGCTGCTCCGCGTGTTCGACGGACGCATCGATAAAGCTCGTCTATACAATGTTAGAGCCCCAAGTCTGAGATCCTCCAACTACCAGAGGTGCACCATCCTCAAGGAGTCAGGTGAGTCAGAAGAGTGGTGAGTGGTGAATGGGGAAGGGGGCGGGGGTGTGTGTGTGTGGGGGGGGGGGGGGGGGGGGGTACGAGAGAGAAAGACCGAGAGGGACAGGTGGAATTGAAGGACAAATCTATAGTCGTTTAAAATGAGTTTTTGGTAGTTAACAGAAAAATATGGATAGAGGAGAGGGACTAATTGAAAGATTGATCTTGAATGAGAATGTGCTTCTCTGTGCTGTCTGTCTGATCAGCATGCTGTAGATGACTGCTGTCTGTCTGCCTGGCTGGCATACCAACGATGCTTTAAGAGGTCACACAGGACTCACTTTAAATCCATTTCTTTCCACATCCATCCTATTACTTTCCGTCTCATCATCCTCTTCCCCCTCTTGACCTCTATTTCATGTGTTCATTGGAATCCGCAGACTTCTCTCCACTCAGCAGGTGCTCCCCTTGGCCTTTTCTGCCCATTTGTCTTTGTCTCAAAGAAAGCCTCACCCCACAAAGCTCATTCTTCTACGCTCTGTTTCTCTTTCTTTCCTTCAAGCTCTCTTTTTCTCTCTCTCATACACACACACACACGCATACACGCATACATACATACACACGCGCACACACGCTTCCCCCCAAACACCCCTGCCTCCCCTACCCCACTGAGTCTTCCTCACTTCATTTTGCCTACGCAGCAGAAATCTGAGACTTAACGAGGGCAAGCCAAATGAGTTCTAATTAAGCTTAAAAAAAGACCTGACCAGGCACTCTCACCGACAATGAAGTGTGTGTGTTGCACGTGCGCGCTACAGGTATATGGGGAGTCAATTCACAGGGTCTGACATTGGCAGATTTTAATGCTGTAAAAGCCTAATTGTTCAGGGAGAGCTCTTTCAGAGGTGGTGGCGCATGCAGTTCCCCAATTACACACATACAAAATAAACTTTTTTATTCTGCTTAATTTCCCTCGGTCGCTCCGGTCTCTCTCTCCTGTCTGACAAACAAAGAGGACTGAGATTGGAGGATAAATTCAGAGGGTTTTGATTAGACAAAAAAAGCTCATATCTGCCATGTAAATAATGACCTCGCCAACAGATATGAGCAGGGGTTAATTGACAGATGCCTGTTGGTTTGGGTTGAGGTGTACTGCATCTGTTCTCTCTACCTTGTGTTTATTAAAGAAAGAAAGGAAATGGTTAGAGAAGGTGGTAGGTTTGGAGAGCAAACAGAGAGACTGAGAAAGACAGAGCAAGCACTGAGATGATGAATTGAACGAACACGATGAGTTTATGTCCTGCTAAGCTTTGTGTAGAGGAGCACTTATTTGTGCACTTATTTGAGCACTTATTTGTGTGTGTGTGTGTGTGTGTGTGTGTGTGTGTGTGTGTGTGTGTGTGTGTGTGTGTGTGTGTGTGTGTGTGTGTGTGTGTGTGTGTGTGTGTGTGTGTGTGTGTGTGTGTGTGTGTGTGTGTGTGTGTGTGTGTGTGTGTGTGTGTGTGTGTGTGTGTGTGTGTGTGCACGCTTGTGTGTGTCTTTGTGTGTGTGTGTGTGTGCACGCTTGTGTGTGTCTTTGTGTGTATGTCTCTTGTATTCTACATGTATTCTCAATTAGTGGCTATAGCAAAAGAAGGCCTTACTCAAATCCCCCTCCCTTGATTTGATCTCCCTCTCCAGCCCAGGCCATCGAACAGCGGCTGCTGAAGATCGACCACACAGCCATCCACCCCCACCTGTTGGATATGAAGATTGGACAGGGCAAATATGAACAAGGCTTCTTCCCCAAGCTGCAGTCTGATGTGCTCTCAGTCGGACCCACCAATAACAAGTGCGTATATGATGCCATCAACGAAGAGCCAACCAATGACAGGCATTGTTTCTGGGATTTAAAAAAATTGTTTTGAACATAGAACGGCTATATGAATGTAATAGGGTTGAAGTCGGAAGTTTACATGCACCTGAAGCCAAATAGATTTACACAATTCCTGACATTTAATCCAAGTAAAAATGTCCTGTCTTAAGGTCAGTTAGAAACACCACTTTATTTTAAGAATGTGAAATGTCAGAATAATAGTGGAGAATGATTTGTTTAGCTTTTATTTCTTTCATCACGTTCCCAGTGGGTCAGAAGTTTACATACACTCAAATATTATTTGGTAGCATTGCCTTTAAATTGTTTAACATGGGACAAACATTTTGGGTTGCCTTCCACAAGCTTCCCACAATAAGTTGGGTGAATTTTGGCCCATTCCTCCTGACAGAACTGGTGTAACTGAGTCACGTTTGTAGGCCTCCTTGCTCCCACCTGCTTTTTCAGTTCTGTCCACAAATTTTCTATAATATTGAGGTCAGGGCTTTGTGATGGCCATTCCAAAACCTTTACTTTGTTATCCTTATTCCAATTTGCCACAACTTCGGAAGTATGCTTGGGGTCATTGTCCATTTGGAAGACCCTTTTGTGACCAAGCTTTACCTTCCTGACTGATGTCTTGAGATGTTGCTTCCAATATATATCCACATAAGTTTCCTCCCTCATGATGTAACGGTTTTGACTTGAGGGTATTATTTATAGGGGTGCCAGGTAGGTTGTGCCTACCAGTGAAAACATTGGTTTCTCCTTTTAGTTTGGGTGGGAATGAGTCCCATCTGGTCTGTCAAGTCTACACCAATACAAAGGACTTATGTAAAAGTCAGGATGGAAATAAACTTTTCATAAACCCTTAAAACATTGGAAAGAACTTCAAAAACAACTATATTCTTTTGCGTGGGTTGTATTAGCAAAAACAATGATTACACATACACATATAATAATATAACACAATGAGTTTTGGTTCCTCCAGAAATGTCCTGTACCTCGGGCCTAAAAAGAGTCCAGCCTGGTAAAGGAGTTCAGTGAACTCAAGTGACTTTTGTCACGCAATGTTTGTCCGTTCATTCAGTGTAGCGTAAACCCAGTATTAAACATAAAATAATTGATGTATTGATTGTACCACAGAACTTTAAAGCGTATCAACTCTTACTAAGTCCTCAACTACAACTAACTACATAAATCATCACAGTATACCTCCCATCAAAACAAATGAAATACCGAATACAAAAAGGTTGTAGTCAGTCGGTCAGTCAGACAATCCAATCCGCCAATAGATCTCCAGCGGAGAAAGGCCACGAAGAACGGGGAGGTGTAGTCCACGGACGGAGAGGTGTAGTCCACGGACGGAGAGGTGTAGTCCACGGACAGAGAGGTGTAGTCCACGGACGGAGAGGTGTAGTCCACGGACGGAGAGGTGTAGTCCACGGACGGAGAGGTGTAGTCCACGGACGGAGAGGTGTAGTCCACGGACGGAGAGGTGTAGTCCACGGACGGAGAGGTGTAGTCCACGGACGGAGAGGTGTAGTCCACGGACGGAGAGGTGTAGTCCACGGACGGAGAGGTGTAGTCCACGGACGGAGAGGTGTAGTCCAGGGACGCAAAGAGTGGATCCGGTCCTGGGTAAACTCTCTTAGGCTACAAAACACACGTTTAACGGCAACAAAACAAACGGAAAAGAGAAGCTTCGGGAACTGAGGGTTGAACACATCCGCAGTCACATCTCCATCACAACCCCACTTTTGCGCAGCTGATGCCGGCTATTTAATTGGGAATTAAAGGGAAAGCGCCCTATTGGAAGGAGCTGCACTGAGACGGTTCATAAAAATTCAGGGCCGTCACAATGATGCCATATATTTTATGAAGTGCACCAGTCCCTCCTGCAGCAAAGCACCCCTACAACATGATGCTGCCACCCCCGTGCTTCACGGTTGGGATGGTGTTCTTCAGCTTGCAAGCCTCTCTCTTTTTCCTCCAAACATAACAAAGGCCATTATGGCCAAACAGTTCTATTTTTGTTTCATCAGACCAGAGGACATTTCTCCAAATAGTACAATATTTGTTCCTATGTGCAGTTGCAAACCATAGTCTGGCTTTTTTATGGTGGTTTTGAAGCAGTGGCTTCTTCCTTGCTGAGCGGCCTTTCAGGTTATGTCAAGATAGGACTTGTTTTACTGTAGCTATAGTACCCGTTTCCTCCAGCATCTTCACAAGGTCCTTTGCTGTTGTTCTGTGATTGATTTGCTGAGTGGTATGACAGCTGCGTGGTACCATGGTGTTTATACTTGCGTACTATTGTTTGTACAGATGAACGTGGTACCTTCAGGCGTTTGGTTCATCCTTGGGAGCAATTTCCAGACTTGTGAAGGTCTACAATTTTTTTTGTTGAGGTCTTGGTTGATTTCTTTTGATTTTTCCTGTGATGTCAAGCAAAGAGGCACTGTGTTTGAAGGTAGGCCTTGAAATGCATCCACAGGTACACCTCCAATTGACTCAAATGATGTCAATTAGCCGATCAGAAGTTTCTAAAGCCATGACATAATTTTCTGGAATTTTCCAAGCTGTTTAAAGGCAATGTCAACTTAGTGTATAAACTTATTACCCACTGGAATTGTGATACATGGATTATACTCACTGTAAGTCAACAATTGTTGGAAATATTACTTGTGTCATGCACAAAGTAGAGTAGATGTCCTAACCGAATTACCAAAACTATAGTTTGTTAACAAGAAATTTGTGCAGTGGTTGAAAAACTAGTTTTAATTAATGACTCCAACCTAGTTATATGTAAACTTCTGACTTCAACTGTATATATTCTACGGTGATGTAGTCCAAGTTAACAAATGTTTATCCCTGATCTTCCATCTGTAGTATGTAGGTGAGTAGAGTCTATGCAGTTGACAGTGTTGTCTGTCAGCAGGTGGTCCAATCGTACCGCTACGGCTCAGCGCAGGAAAGACCGTCACAGACAACAAACAGAACACTTGACTCTAGATAATGACCTCAAAGAGGTACGGACACGACACAGACATCCCTCCCTGTTCATCCTCACTCCTCCTCCTCTGGTTCCATTGCATGCCTTTATGTTCCTTCTTATTTGATTTCTTTTGAGAGCTTGTTCTCCGGCTTTCTTCCGTTTTCAAAGTCCGTCCTTGTCTTAACTGATTTCATGTTGTTATTCTTCTGTAGCTTGTTTTCTCTTTTACTACTTTGTTTTCTTAGTTTCTTTCTATTATTTGAATGTCCTGTGCGTTCATGTGCATGGTGCTTTCCCCCCCCCTTTTTCTCGTTCCTGTCTTATCTGTGGGTCCTGTGCATTGGGGTTGGGCCGTACCACCTCTCAGCAGGTAGAGGGGTGTCTAGTCCTGCAGAACTCCATGGCGTTTTGGGAGTGGGACAAGTCGTCTCCCCCGCCTCTCAAACCACCAAAAAAGTCTGCCTCTGAGTGCTGCCTGGTACGTGGAGGAGTGATGGACCCCCCCCACTGACCCTCCCACTAACCCCTTAAAAACTACCCCAACCCCCAAGACAACCCCCACTCCACTTCTCCACTCCAGTCCTGCTTCACACATGCACACAATTCCTGCTTGTTCACACACACTGGCTCTGTTTGATAGATGACTCATGTACCTGTTACATTAGTTAAAGTCAACAGCACTGAAGAGTGAGTCATGGCTCTGCAGAGGATCTTGTTTTGCCTTATCTCTCTCCTCCTACCCTTTTACAGTTCTGTATCTACTGTATGATCTCTGTGGGGAGGAGAGAGATGAGAAAGGAATTTCTGAATCGTAACGGATACAAAATCCGGAATAATTTCAAATTTAAGCCAATTTAAGTCAAAAAGACTGAACCCACCAGAGGGTGTCACTGAAATGGGCCTTAGCGCCTCAACACTGTGGAGAAGAAAACAGAACATTTTATTTTCACTTTGCCTTGTTTTCTCCACCAGCACATAACCCCTCACCACAACCCAATGTTTGTTAAAAGGTATTCAAGACTGTACAAAACCCTCACTCCTACCCTTACACAACCGCTTAAAGTTTGACCCAGCTGAGAAATGTCCCTCCATCCACCTGTAATGGTTAATAGTAGGTGTAGAGTTTTATAGACCGAACTGACTGTTGCTCTGTGTCTGTCTCCATCAGAAGTACATGCAGGAGGCTCGGAGCCTGGGGAAGAACCTCCGTCAGCCCAAGCTGTCTGACCTCTCACCTTCCGTCATCGCTCAGACCAACTGGAAGTTTGTAGAGGGACTACTCAAGGAGTGTCGCATGAAGGTGAGTCTGTACAGTTAAAATGTATTGTGGTTGCAGTTGCTGTGTGTCTCCAATGTACAGTACCAGTCAAACGTTTGGACACACTGTCGTGGCAATTTCCTGTATTACCAAATGATGAGGGCGCAAACCACACACCAGTCAGAGTTATTTAAACTTCATCTTTAATTATATGAGCTTCACTATAGCCCTGTGACTCTCAGATCAATTCAGTGTCTATAAATGAATTCTGAGATTGCTTACAAAAGAATACTTAATCTTTTATAGCCAAGATACACCCCCCTCAACTCACAATGACGAACCACAGATCTTAGGAACTTCACAAAGGGCCTTTTACTTGAAAGAGGAGTATCCCATAGCCAGATAGCATTGGCTATAAATTATCGTTCAGTTTGGTCTCTTAGACGAGGTTCTACTTCTCGTTCTTGGTACTTCATATTACCAAAACATTACCTCATCCAATGGCATATATCAATTGTCAATTCTAGATACTCCCATCTCAAATACACCCCACCACTGGACAAGCTTACTGAGGGGAGTGAGCCTCTAGGTCATATACTATAAAAGATACGTTTCAACATCAGAGGGGACATACAATGGTTCCAGACACTGCCACACTCCTCCCCCCAATGGGAAAAGGAGGGAATGACTGGAGTACAGACATAGTGGAGCCCTTCACATGGTTCAAAACTGACTTCTCCCTTTCTGATATTCTGCCTATTACCAGACATGTAAAAGACAAGCCTGAGCTCTCCCCTCTCTGGCCCCCAAGTGACCTTTCCCTAGAGAAGAGAGAGGAAAATGCAACTGCCAACAGTATAGTCCAAACGAAGACATTCTAATGACAAGTATAAAGTAAATAAAAACATCTTATTTATCTATGTTGCCTAACTAATTCTGATTCAGCTACGACAACACCGACTCATTCAAGGTTTTTCTTTATTTTTACTATTTTCTACATTGTAGAATAATAGTGAAGACATCAAAACTATGAAATAACACATATGGAATCATCTAGAAACCAAAAAAGCTAATCAAAATAGATTTTAGATTTTTCAAAGTAGTCACCCTTTGCCTTGACAGCTTTGCACACTCTTTGCAGTCTCTCAACCAGCTTCATGAGGAATGCTTTTCCAACAGTCTTGAAGGTGTTATATGTCGAGCACTTGTTGGCTGCTTTTCCTTCACTCTGGTCCAACTCATCCCAAACCATCTCAATTGGCTTGAGGTCAGGGGATTGTGGAGGCCAGGTCATCTGATGCAGCACTCAAATACTCCTTATTGGTCAAATAGCCCTTACACAGCCTGGAGGTGTGTTGTGTCATTGTCCTGTTTAAATGAAATGACAGTCCCACTAAGTGCAAAACCAGATGGGATGGCAAATCGCTGCAGAATGGTGTGGTAACCATGCTGGTTAAGTGTCGCTTGAATTCTAAATAAATCACTGACAGTGTCACCAGCAAAGCACTATCTCACCACCTCCTCCATTTCTTCACGGTGGAAACTACACATGCGGAGATCACCCATTCACCTACTGTGTCTCATAAAGACACGACGGTTGGAACCAAAAATAAACATTATTGGACTCATCAGAACAAAGGACCGATTTCCACCTGTCTAATGTCCATTGCTCATGTTTCTTGGCCTAAGCAAGTCTCTTCTTATTATTGGTGTCCTTTAGTAGTGGTTTCTTTGCAGCAATTTGACCACGAAGGCCTGATTTCACGCAGTCTCCTCTGAACAGTCGATGTTGATTTTGTCTGTTACTTTGACTCTGAAGCATTTATTTGGGCTGCAATTTCTGAGACTGGTAACTCTGGGTCTTCCTCTCCTGTGGCGGTCCTCATGAGAGCCAATTTCAACATAGCGCTTGATGGTTTTTGCGGCTGCGCTTGAAGTAATGTAATTGACTGACATTCATGTCTTAAAGTAATGATGGACTGTCGTTTCTCTTTGCTTATTTGAGCAGTCCTTGCCCTAATATGGTATTTTACCAAATAGGGATATCTTCTGTATATGACCTCTACCTTGTCACAACACAACTGATTGGCTCAAACGCATTAAGAAGGAAATAAATGTTTTTAACAAGGCACACCTGTTAATTGAAATGAATTCCAGGTGACTACCTCATGAAGCTGGTTGAGAGAATCCCAAGAGTGTGCAAAGGTGTCATCAAGGCAAAGGTTGGCTACTTTGAAGAATCTCAAATATAAAATATATTTGAATTTAACACTTTTTTTTGGTTACTACATGATTCCATATGTGTTATTTCATGGTTTTGATGTCTTCGCTATTATTCTACAATGTAGAAAATATTCAAAATAAAGAAAAAACGTGGAATCAGTAGGTGTGTCCAAACTTTTGACTGGTACTGTATATCGGCGTAATTTTGTTAATTCATGTTATGAGCGGATTGGTTCCAGTCTACAAACATGTTGTTTGTATCCTATGTGTAGTGGTCATGTTGTGTTGACCGTGTTGCTGTGTCTCCTGTCTCCAGACTAAGCGTATGTTGGTGGAGAAGATGGGCAGGGAGGCGGTGGAGCTGGGTCATGGGGAGGCCAATATCACAGGTCTGGAGGAGAACACTCTCATCGCCTCCCTCTGTGACCTGCTGGAGAGGATCTGGAGCCATGGCCTGCAGGTCAAACAGGTCTGTGCAGACACACACACGTGCAGACACACACACGTGCAGACACACACACACACATGCAGACACACATGCGTGCAGACACACACCGGAGGCTGCATTCATTGTAGCTGGGGATTTTGACAAAGCTAATCTGAAAACAAGACTCTCTAAATTTTATCAGCATATCGATTGCGCAACCAGGGGTGGTAAAACCTTGGATCATTGTTACTCTAACTTCCGCGACGCATATAAGGCCCTGCCCCGCCCCCCTTTCGGGAAAGCTGACCACGACTCCATTTTGCTCATCCCTGCCTACAGGCAGAAGCTAAAACAAGAGGCTCCCACGCTGAGGTCTGACCAACGCTGGTCAGACCAAGCTGACTCTACACTCCAAGACTGCTTCCATCACGTGGACTGGGACATGTTTCGTATTGCGTCAGATGAAAATATTGACGAATACGCTGATTCGGTGTGCGAGTTCATTAGAACGTGCGTCGAAGATGTCGTTCCCATAGCAAAGATAAAAACATTCCCAAACCAGAAACCGTGGATTGATGGCAGCATTTGCGTGAAACTGAAAGCGCGAATCACTGCTTTTAATCAGTGCAAGGTGTCTGGTAACATGTCCGAATATAAACAATGCAGCTATTCCCTCCGCAAGGCTATTAAACAAGCTAAGCGTCAGTACAGAGACAAAGTGGAATCTCAATTCAATGGCTCAGACACAAGAGGCATGTGGCAGGGTCTACAGTCAATCACGGACTACAAGAAAAAACCCAGCCCAGTCACGGACCAGGATGTCTTGCTCCCAGGCAGACTAAATAACTTTTTTGCCCGCTTTGAGGACAATACAGTGCCACTGACACGGCCTGCAACAAAAACATGCGGTCTCTCCTTCACTGCAGCCGAGGTGAGTAAGACATTTAAACGTGTTAACCCTCGCAAGGCTGCAGGCCCAGACGGCATCCCCAGCCGCGCCCTCAGAGCATGCGCGGACCAGCTGGCCGGTGTGTTTACGGACATATTCAATCAATCCCTATACCAGTCTGCTGTTCCCACATGCTTCAAGAGGGCCACCATTGTTCCTGTTCCCAAGAAAGCTAAGGTAACTGAGCTAAACGACTACCGCCCCGTAGCACTCACTTCCGTCATCATGAAGTGCTTTGAGAGACTAGTCAAGGACCATATCACCTCCACCCTACCTGACACCCTAGACCCACTCCAATTTGCTTACCGCCCAAATAGGTCCACAGACGATGCAATCTCAACCACACTGCACACTGCCCTAACCCACCTGGACAAGAGGAATACCTATGTGAGAATGCTGTTCATCAACTACAGCTCGGCATTCAACACCATAGTACCCTCCAAGCTCGTCATCAAGCTCGAGACCCTGGGTCTCGACTCCGCCCTGTGCAACTGGGTACTGGACTTCCTGACGGGCCGCCCCCAGGTGGTGAGGGTAGGCAACAACATCTCCTCCCCACTGATCCTCAACACGGGGGCCCCACAAGGGTGCGTTCTGAGCCCTCTCCTGTACTCCCTGTTCACCCACGACTACGTGGCCACGCACGCCTCCAACTCAATCATCAAGTTTGCGGACGACACAAAAGTGGTAGGCTTGATTACCAACAACGATGAGACGGCCTACAGGGAGGAGGTGAGGGCCCTCGGAGTGTGGTGTCAGGAAAATAACCTCAACAGCAGAGGGAACACCCCCCTATCCACATCGATGGAACAGTAGTGGAGAGGGTAGCTAGTTTTAAGTTCCTCGGCATACACATCACAGACAAACTGAATTGGTCCACTCACACTGACAGCGTTGTGAAGAAGGCGCAGCAGCGCCTCTTCAACCTCGGGAGGCTGAAGAAATTCGGCTTGTCACCAAAAGCACTCACAAACTTCTACAGATGCACAATCGAGAGCATCCTGGTGGGCTGTATCACCGCCTGGTACGGCAACTGCTCCGCCCTCAACCGTAAGGCTCTCCAGAGGGTAGTGAGGACTGCACAACGCATCACCGGGGGCAAACTACCTGCCATCCAGGACACCTACACCACCCGATGTTACAGGAAGGCCATAAAGATCATCAAGGACATCAACCACCCGAACCACTGCCTGTTCACCCCGCTATCATCCAGAAGGCGAGGTCAGTACAGGTGCATCAAAGCTGGGACCGAGAGACTGAAAAACAGCTTCTATCTCAAGGCCATCAGACTGTTAAACAGCCACCACTAACATTGAGTGGCTGCTGCCAACACACTGTCATTGACACTGACCCAACTCCAGCCACTTTAATAATGGGAATTGATGGGAAATGATGTAAATATATCACTAGCCACTTTAAACAATGCTACCTTATATAATGTTACTTATCCTACATTATTAATCTCATATGCATATGTATATACTGTACTCTACATCATCGACTGCATCCTTATGTAATACATGTATCACTAGCCACTTTAACTATGGCACTTTGTTTACTTTGTCTACACACTCATCTCATATGTTTATACTGTACTCGATACCATCTACTGTATGCTGCTCTGTACCATCACTCATTCATATATCCTTATGTACATATTCCTTATCCCCTTACACTGTGTATAAGACAGTAGTTTTGGAATTGTTAGTTAGACTACTTGTTGGTTATCACTGCATTGTCAGAACTAGAAGCACAAGCATTTCGCTACACTCGCATTAACATCTGCTAACCATGTGTATGTGACAAATAAAATTTGATTTGATTTGACACACACACACACACACACACACACACATGCACTGAACATAAACACACATACATGCACACACACACACTCTCTCTCTTTCTCTCGTTAATCAGGTTTTATCGTAATGACAACATTGCATTTACAATATATACCCACTCTCATGCTCAGTGCTCTACTTGGAAGAACCTGCTATAGGTCAGAGTTCAGTCTACTAACACTTTGATTAATCAGGTCTTATAGTCATAACCATATGACCCTATTTCATTAGGCTTATTGGCTGGTATTCCTCTATCTATAGTCTAGTAGTATTAGTGAATATATTAGCTATTGGCAGAGCTGTGATTCCTGTATTAGGCAGTGTATTGGCTATTAATAAAGTGTGGGTTGACCTCTAACCTCTGGACTGTGACCGCTGTAGGGGAAGTCAGCTCTGTGGTCCCACCTTCTGCACTACCAGGCCAGAGAGGAGACACTGGAGCAGCAGCAGGCAGAGTCACCAGGTAAGAACACACACACACACACACACACACACACACACACACACACACACGCACCTTACATGGTCCATTTAATATAAAACATATGTGCCTCCTACCCTCCATTCAGTCACGCAATATCCATAGCCAATGATCCCATGAAATACTCCATTTGAAATTCAACTCATTTGCTAAAATTAATCTACAGACCTTTCACACTCCAGTGGCATCTGATTTCAATTGGAGCGCTGCCAAAGCAGAGATGTGTGTGTGCTTCTTTCTCCCTCCCACAGTGTCAAATGGTCCAGAGAGACGAAAGTCTGAGTCGTCATTAGGGATGCCATCGCTGCGAGAGTCCGTCATACAGGATATGAGGTATGAATTCCCCACCACTGAACCTGTACATTATGATGTTACATAGATAGATGGTATTATCTCACAACTTTATCCATGCAAGTCAACTATTTGTTTTGTTATATGCTGTTATTTAAAAAAAAATTGTTCTTACTTCTTCACCTTCTCTCTCTCATCCCCACACCTCCCTCCTCCCCGTTCTCAGGCACATCCAGAGTATGGGGGAGATAAAGACGGATGTGGGCAGAGCGAGGGCCTGGATCCGTCTTTCTCTGGAGAAGAAGCTGCTCTCACAACACCTCAAACGGTTGCTCTCCCGCCAATCCTTAACCAAGTACGCAGGCACACATAAACACACACTATTTTTCACCTCGACAGTGTGGAAGCCATGCTTAATGTGTGTTGTGGCGTTTCCAGGAAATTGTATAAGCGCTACGCCTTCCTGCGCTGTGAGGAGGAGAAGGAGCAGTTCCTGTTTCACCTGCTCTCCCTCAACACTGTCGACTACTTTTGTTTCACCAGTGTCTTCACCACCATCAGTGAGTAGGACTTCAACATAACATTTTTTTTACATTTACATTTAAGTCATTTAGCAGACGCTCTCATCCAGAGCGACTTACAAATTGGTGCATTCACCTTATGACATCCAGTGGAACAGCCACTTTACAATAGTGCATCTAAATATTTTAAGGGGGGGTGAGAAGGATTACTTTATCCTATCCTAGGTATTCCTTAAAGAGGTGGGGTTTCAGGTGTCTCCGGAAGGTGGTGATTGACTCCGCTGTCCTGGCGTCGTGAGGGAGTTTGTTCCACCATTGGGGGGCCAGAGCAGCGAACAGTTTTGACTGGGCTGAGCGGGAACTGTACTTCCTCAGTGGTAGGGAGGCGAGCAGGCCAGAGGTGGATGAACGCAGTGCCCTTGTTTGGGTGTAGGGCCTGATCAGAGCCTGGAGGTACTGAGGTGCCGTTCCCCTCACAGCTCCGTAGGCAATCACCATGGTCTTGTAGCGGATGCTAGCTTCAACTGGAAGCCAGTGGAGAGAGCGGATGAGCGGGGTGACGTGAGAGAACTTGGGAAGGTTGAACACCAGACGGGCTGCGGCGTTCTGGATGAGTTGTAGGGGTTTAATGGCACAGGCAGGGAGCCCAGCCAACAGCGAGTTGCAGTAATCCAGACGGGAGATGACAAGTTCCTGGATTAGGACCTGCGCCTCTTCCTGTGTGAGGCAGGGTCGTACTCTGCGGATGTTGTAGAGCATGAACCTACAGGAACGGGCCACCGCCTTAATGTTAGTTGAGAACGACAGGGTGTTGTCCAGAATCACGCCAAGGTTCTTAGCGCTCTGGGAGGAGGACACAATGGAGTTGTCAACCGTGATGGCGAGATCATGGAACGGGCAGTCCTTCCCCGGGAGGAAGAGCAGCTCCGTCTTGCCGAGGTTCAGCTTGAGGTGGTGATCCGTCATCCACACTGATATGTCTGCCAGACATGCAGAGATGCGATTCGCCACCTGGTCATCAGAAGGGGGAAAGGAGAAGATTAATTGTGTGTCATCTGCATAGCAATGATAGGAGAGACCATGTGAGGTTATGACAGAGCCAAGTGACTTGGTGTATAGCGAGAATAGGAGAGGGCCTAGAACAGAGCCCTGGGGGACACCAGTCGTGAGAGCGCGTGGTGAGGAGACAGATTCTCGCCACGCCACCTGGTAGGAGCGACCTGTCAGGTAGGACGCAATCCAAGCGTGGGCCGCGCCGGAGATGCCCAACTCGGAGAGGGTGGAGAGGAGGATCTGATGGTTCACAGTATCGAAGGCAGCCGATAGGTCTAGAAGGATGAGAGCAGAGGAGAGAGAGTTAGCTTTAGCAGTGCGGAGCGCCTCCGTGATACAGAGAAGAGCAGTCTCAGTTGAATGACTAGTCTTGAAACCTGACTGATTTGGATCAAGAAGGTCATTCTGAGAGAGATAGCGGGAGAGCTGGCCAAGGACGGCACGTTCAAGAGTTTTGGAGAGAAAAGAAAGAAGGGATACTGGTCTGTAGTTGTTGACATCGAGTGTAGGTTTTTTCAGAAGGGGTGCAACTCTCGCTCTCTTGAAGACGGAAGGGACGTAGCCAGCGGTCAGGGATGAGTTGATGAGCGGGGTGAGGTAAGGGAGAAGGTCTCCGGAAATGGTCTGGAGAAGAGAGGAGGGGATAGGGTCAAGCGGGCAGGTTGTTGGGCGGCCCGCCGTCACAAGACGTGAGATTTCATCTGGAGAGAGAGGGGAGAAAGAGGTCAGAGCACAGGGTAGGGCAGTGTGAGCAGAACCAGCGGTGTCGTTTGACTTAGCAAACGAGGATCGGATGTCGTCGACCTTCTTTTCAAAATGGTTGACGAAGTCCTCTGCAGAGAGGGAGGGGGGGGAGGAGGATTCAGGAGGGAGGAGAAGGTGGCAAAGAGCTTCCTAGGGTTAGAGGCAGATGCTTGGAATTTAGAGTGGTAGAAAGTGGCTTTAGCAGCAGAGACAGAAGAGGAAAATGTAGAGAGGAGGGAGTGAAAGGATGCCAGGTCCGCAGGGAGGCCACGATTCAACCTCAATATGACCATAATATAACCACTAAATTACCACAACCTATACAGAACCTATAATTCTACTTCACCGGTGCCATTACCTTGACCAGTCTGCACACTAGCTAAAACAACTTAACTAGAAGTCAACCACTTTAACTTACCACAAGTCACCCACAGCAAATCTTTCCACTCAGCCACTGGGGAGAGGATGGATGGTAGGCTTTGGAGAGTCCTAATTGTTGTACTTGCCTTGTCCGATCACTGTTTTCCATGGAGGTTCATGTTAATGCAGATTTATAGGACTTTAACCTGGACCAATGGCAGAGACGATATTAACCTGAGTAAAGCATGAGGCTATGTACATGTAATCAAAGGTTGAGAGCAGGATTACATTATTCACATAGCAGTTTGCACTAAAGCAGCACCATAAGCAGCACCATCTCACTAAAGCAGCACCATCTCTTTAACACACGTACACACACACACACACACACATCATCAATAGCCCTGGGTTTGCTTTCTCTAGAACCCTTGTCTGCCTTTAGAGAAACTGGGATAATTTTTTATAGCCAAATTCATAAATGAATTATTACTCTAAAGCAGTGCAATCCTATGAAATGTCCCCGATTTTAGTTTGCCCTAGTTATAATTTACTATAAAAATATGAATACATTTATTCTTTCTCTGTTGGAATGAAATACTTAATTTTTTTTTTGTCCCTGCAGTGATCCCGTACCGCGCCGTCATCATCCCAATCAAGAAGCTGAGCAATGCCATGACGACCTCCAACCCGTGGGTGTGTGTGTCGGGTGAGCTGGGCGACTCGGGCGTCCGGCAGATCACCAAGAATGTCCTGGAGATGACCTTCGATGTGAGTCTGAACTATGACCCTACAGCCAGGGCCCCCACGCCTCCTCTCATGTCTCTGTGACGTTCTGCAGCAAGGTTATATCAGCATTGATTGATGGTTTTGCTGAGAACGCCACTAAGTCGTTGTTCGCTGCCCGCTGGGTTGAAGTGGATGGCTGTTCCCTTTTTGTGGCATGATCTCGCATGGTCTCATAAGGCAGAAGACTCTGTCTAACTCGCTCTCTACCATCCCATACTTACTACTAATCCCCTATCTCCTCTTTCACTCATTCATTTATCCATTCATTCATCTTTGTGTGACTATTTGCTCTGATACCTTCCACTCAGAGCTGGGGTTGAGTTAAGTTGGGTTCATGTAGCTGATTACACTTGGTAGATATTGGAAGTGTGCTTGAATAGTAGTTAACTCTGTGAGATGCTGCCTGGCACAATGAGCGGATGGACCCAGACTTATCGTTTTTTTCCTCTTTCCTACTTCCTTCCTCACAGGAAGTGCATGTCTCTACCTACTGAGCCTTTTTATAATCTCTACCGTTCTGAGTGGTGCCGTGTTCACTAGTGTTGGGTGGTAGCTCTTTGTGGCTTTGTGAGCAGTTTGGGTGATGGCTAACTTCAGTATAGCTTTGTAGAGCATCTCTCTAGAGGAGCTTTGCTACAATGGTGATGATTTGGGTACACACCTGGTTTGTAGCCTGGTGAAGGGTAGTCTACTAGAAACCAGCAACCCAAGTCCATCCTCTCCCACTCATGCTGTCCATCATGTCCTAACACGTGTCTTCATCTCCCCAGTCTGCTTTCAGGCCACACACTCACATCGACGCCATGTTCAAGGTTAGAGACATCATCTCCCTCTCCCTCCCTCCCTCTTTCTCTACACCGGACCCATTTGTATCATCCCAGACTTAATGTTCAATGTGTACCATAGAATCCAGGATCGTATTCATTCGGGACCAAACGGAAGAAAACTGACTGAAACAGGGGAGGGACTACCTGAAGTTGTCCAATAACAAACGCTCCTTTTTCTGTTATCTGTTGCAAAACATTTAATACGACCCAGCTCTCTCTCTGGGTTGAGGGCTTCACTCACCAATGGTTTGGTCTGTGTACCGTCTGTTGGTTATAGTGTATTAATGGTGTTCTAGATTTATGTGTTTGTCCTTGAATGCCACTTAGTGTAGTTTAACATTACATTAACATTTCCTTGACATGATGCTGATGTTATGCATATCGAATCAAAGTTTATTTGTCACGTGCACCAAATACAACAGGTACCTTACAGTGAAATGCTTACTTACAGGCTCTAACCAATAGTGCAAAAAAGGTATTAGGTGAACAATAGGTAAGTAAAGAAATAAAAACAACAGTAAAAAAGACAGTGAAAAACAGTAGAGGCTATAAAAGTAGCGCTATAAAAGTAGGCTATAAAAGTAGCGAGGCTATAAAAGTAGCGAGGCTATAAAAGTACAGAGGCTATAAAAGTAGCGAGGCTACATACAGACACCGGTTAGTCAGGCTGATTGAGGTAGTATGTACACGTGGGTATGGTTAAAGTGACTATGCATAAATGATGAACAGAGAGTAGCAGTAGCGTAAAAGAGGGGTAAATGCAGATAGCCCGGTTAGCCAATGTGCGGGAGCACTGGTTGGTCAGGCCAATTTAGGTAGTATGTACATATGTACATTAATGTATAGTTAGTGACAATAAAAATAGTCCGGGTAGCCATTTGATTACCTGTTCAGGAGTCTTATGGTTTGGGGGTAAAAACTGTTGAGAAACCTTTTTGTCCTAGACTTGGCACTCCGGTACCGCTTGCCATGCGGTAGTAGAGAGAACAGTCTATGACTGGGGTGGCTGGGGTCTTTGACACATTTTAGGGCCTTCCTCTGACACCACCTGGTGTAGAGGTCCTGGATGGCAGGCAGCTTAGCCCCAGTGATGTACTGGGCCGTACGAACTACCCTCTGAAGTGCCTTGCGGTCGAAGGCCGAGCAATTGCCGTACCAGGCAAGTGATGCAACCAGTCAAAATGCTCTCGATGTTGCAGCTGTAGAACCTTTTGAGGATCTCAGGACCCTCAGGACCAATGCCAAATCTCACTTAATGCACCAAGCTCACTTTCAACTAAAGGGTTTGGAACGGGGACACAACTTTCTCCTAAGTGGCATTCAAGGGCATATTGTGGGAATACTCACCTGTCATTGGCTGTATATTGGTCTGATGTCGACTTTTAGTTGATCAATTGGATAGATGAGTAGCACTAGATTCGATAGAGATTACACTGCATAGTTCTAGAAATAGCAGTCATACTGTTGTCGTTAACAGATTATTTCTGAATTATCATTGTGAATTCATGTAGAAAAAACATGTACCGGTAATGACATCTTGATGCTGATTCTTCTCGTTCTCTCTCTCACTCTCTCGTCTTTCTCTATAGTGTCAGAACCTGGGTAAGCTGACTACAGTCCAGTTGGGTCATGATAACTCTGGGCTGCTGGCTAAATGGTTGGTGGACTGTGTCATGGTCCGCAACGAGATCACAGGACACACCTACAAGTTCCCGTGTGGGCGGTGGCTTGGCAAAGGCGTGGACGACGGCAGTCTGGAGCGTGTTCTGATAGGTGAGCTGGCATCGCCCAACGCAGATGAGGATTGTGGGAGAGGGTGTCGAACGCCCGACATGCAGCATTCGCCGGGTCAGACCAGACGCGCCAGCATCACCTTGATGGGAGGACGCGGATACAGTGAGTAACACCCCTTCATGACATGACATGACATGACATAACATAACATAACCAATACCTGATTTACTGTTGACCATAACTATAGATATTCACTTCTTCTTCTTCTCTCTCTTCGGTTGCAGAGCCCACCTCAGCTCAAATCCAGGAGGCCATTGGCGAGGCAGTGAACAGCATCTGCAAACACTTCCACAAGCCTGAGAAGGAGGTGTGTGTGTGTTAGAGAAATTGTGAGACTGACCTGAGAGAAGAAAATAACAACTACCTGCTCCATGTTCTCCATTTATTCTGTTAATTTGAGTTCAAACAGTGAGGGGTTTGTATAATAGATTTGTGACTGCTGCAGCACTCCTCATCTGTCAGGTTAATAGTCTCTGAGGTGCTCTGTCTGGGGAATTATGTCAGGGCAGAGAGCAGATGTTATTTCTCTTTCATTCTGAACACGATGTACTCATTCTAGTGCTTAACAATCCCCTCAACCCTCTTTCTTTATATACAACTAATGAAAGTGAAACAAGTCTAAACCCCTGTAGAGAGCCGTTAACTCAGCATCTACATTAGTTTAACTGGAGGAATAGTTTAGCATTAGCCGCAGCTAATGTAAGGGCCTTTATAGTGCGGTATAAATGCTCTCCACTGTCGCATGCCGGTGAACTCTGTGAGGGGGAAAATGAGAACAGTGTTTTTGAATCTTTTGAGGAGAAAAGGGAATGTTATGTTGATTTTAAGTGAACATTTTTACTGTTTCTAATTGGTGCTTCAAAAGGGTAGTGTTGCATCATGTTTGTTGTTTGAGAATCAACAATTGGTACCTTTAAAAAAAAAGTCTCCAAGGTTAATGAAATGATACGAAAGCTCTCTTTCTGAGTATCTCCTTCTCACCCTCCTTCTCTCTCTCTCTCCAGAGGGGCAGTCTGACCATCTTGCTGTGTGGTGAGGTCGGTCTGGTCGGGGCTCTGGAGCTGTTCTTCCACAATGGCTTCAAGTCTGCCCGCCTCTTCCAGAAGACTGTCTTTGTCTGGGACTTTGTGGGTGAGTGGCTTACCTACACACCGCTGCCTCCATCTAGTGGAATAACCTAGAAATACCACATCTTTCTCCCGACGTATGATACATTGAGATGGATTGAGGGGCTATTCTTCTTCTATGAAGGTGCTCAGGTGCACCCGCTATCCATCTTTATGGTATGATTATAGATCTATGTAATAGGCTTCCCTCTAGTGGTGACAACTGGGATATGGCATACTGTACTTCCCCAATGGAAATAAAATAGTCCATTTAAAAAGTCCCTTTGATACTCAAAGTAACCCTGCAGGTAGCTGCTTCAGCTGTCGTATGAAACGGCTGCTTCAGCTGTCGTATGAAACGGCTGCTTCAGCTGTCGTATGAAACGCCATTAATATTCATAACACAGCTTTTGACTGATATGATGAAGGATATGAGATGATGGTTTCCATAGAGCACTTGCACAGGTCAAAGGTTCAAGTATAATGGAGCATGAACCCCTGTAGACTTGACATACTCTTTTTAGCTCCAGATCAATCAATCAAATGTATTTTATGAACCTCTGTTTAGGAGTTGTTACAAAGTTCTTCTACAGTAGACCCTACCTCCATGACTCCTCTTCCTGTTCTCCTTCTCTGCTCCCACCTCCCTAACATATCCCCCCCCTCTACAGAGAAGGCGGTGGCTTACATGGAGTCAGCAGACCAGATGGGGGACATGCAGGAGACTGCTGAGCCCCTGGGCCTGACCTGTGTCTCTCTATGTCACTATGTCAGTGCCATCAACTCCTCGCCCAGGAACATTGGCAAGGACGGCAAGTTCCAGCTGCTTGTCTGCCTGGGGGCCAGGTGAGGGCGCCACTCACACGCAGTGAGACAGAGATGGGGCTGCAGAACTGGGGTGGCAGGTAGCATAGTGGTTAGAGCGTTGGGCCAGTAACCAAAAGGCTGCTGAATCGAATCCCTGAGCTGACAAGGGAAAGAATCTGTCATTCCGCCTCTGAACAAGGCAGTTAACCCACTGTTCCCCGGTAGGCCGCCATTGTAAATAAAAAAATGTGTTGTTCTTAAATGACTTGCCTAGTTAAAGGTTAAATTTTTTAAATGAGCTGTAGTTGTTATTGGCACAAAGCATCCAGAGGGCTGTATTGGGAATCAACATCACACTTCTAAATAGTCTCACTGGTAACATGGAACCAGCTGTTTTAGCAAACATACTCCTAATTATCTCCTCTCGCTCTGCAGAGATCGTCTGCTGATTCAGTGGCTCCCTCTGTTGGTGGAGTGTCCAGTGATCCAGCGGATGTACGAGGAGTCTGCTCTGCTGCGGGACCGGACCACGGTCAACGATCTCATTGCTGTCCTGCAGACTCTCCACGACTTTCCCATCACCCTGGAGGCCTCGCTCGTCAAGGGCATTGACCTTTAACCCCTACCGCACAGCCTGCTGGGAAACCACCCAGTCCAGGACCACATTACCCACAAACCCTTGCTCTGTTCCCTTTTGCCCTTTCACTGTCGTCGTCGTCGAGGCCTGCTTCAGCTGATTCACTCTGGGAAAAGTCTTATAGGGAGGGAAGTAAAGATTGAGGACTTTAGAAAGAGACCAGAGACGGTTCGCTACCAAAGCAATCGATTCCACTGCTTCAGAACAGAAGTTTGGGCTTTGAATCATTGATGAGTGATGATGCAGTATTATTATTACATAGCTTGTGGTTTTGAAAATATCCTTTTTGATATTTAATAAGAAGGGACTGTTTTTAAAGAAAACCCATGGATGTTTCCCTATGTGCTCGATGTGTGTAGCCCACTGTAGGTAGCTCTTCAATGGACACTTAGCCTGTGTGATGGAGATCCTATCTCTCTGTCTGCTGGATCCTGCTCCAACTTCAGCTAGCGTTAGCAAGCATGCCTGTGGGTCATAGTAGGCCAGGAATAAGGAAACCAAAAACAGAAAGTGACTGTTTGCCCCTGCAGCCTCTCCATAGTCTCTGCACTGGGAATATAAGTTGGTGAAACTTCATCAGTTGGGTGAAGATGACTACCATGGAAAGAAAAACTGGACTCATCTGCTTTCAGCACTACACTGTGTGCAATGCAGCTTTTTGATTGGATGTTGGCTCATTCTAGATACACCTACTGTGTTGGACTGGATCTTTGTTCTGCTTTGTGATTGGCTAGAAGATCTTGGCGGACACAAACACTGCATTGAATTGGAGAGGTCTTTCCTAGGGGGGCAGGGGCTTTTCCAGGGTTGCATGGACATTCCAAACAAATTACAGGCATTGACCTGACCCTATTTCAAACTGTGTGTGTCTATGTACAGAGTGTACAAAACATTAAGAACACCTTCCTAATATTGCGATTCGGGGCACCTCCCCCTTGCCCTCAGAACAGCCTCAATTCATCATGGCATGGACTCTACAAGGAGTCGAAAGCGTTCCACAGGAATGGGCCATGTTTACTCCAATGCTTCCCACAGTTGTCAAGTTGGCTGGATGACCTTTGGGTGGAGGACCATTCTTGATACACACAGGAAACTGAGCGTGAAAAACCCAGCAGCATTGCAGTTCTTGACACAAACCAGAGTGCCTGACACCTACTACCATACCCCGTAAAAATACACTTAAATATTTTGGCTCGCCATTCACCCTCTGGGTGGCACACATAAACAATCCATATCTCAATTGTCTCAAGACTTAAAAATCATTCTTTAACCGGCCTCTTAACTAGTCTCCTGCCCTTCATCTATACCGATTTGAAGTGGAATTAACAAGTGACATCAATAAGGGATCATAGCTTTCACCTGGATTCACCTGGTCAGTCTGACATGGAAAGAGCAGGTGTTTATAAGGTTTTGTACACTCAGTGAATTTGTTCTCCTAATGTTATTTTTGTTAGAAATCATAATGGTCAATGTATTCAACTTCATCCTGGTCTCTGTCGTGTGTGTGTGTGTGTGTGTGTGTGTGTGTGTGTGTGTGTGTGTGTGTGTGTGTGTGTGTGTGTGTGTGTGTGTGTGTGTGTGTGTGTGTGTGTGTGTGTGTGTGTGTGTGTGTGTGTGTGTGTGTGTGTGTGTGTGTGTGTGTGTGTGTGTGTGTGTGTGTGTGTGTGTGTGTGTGTGTGTGTGTGTGTGTGTGAGATTGTGAGATTGTTGACCTCAAATGGACACTTCCTTCTGCATTACTCTGTGTGGTATTGAAATGTTCCAGCCCCTTATTAATGTGATACATGTGAAACACACTGGAATATTAAACAATAAGAACCTATACATACAACCCCTAATGATGTATTTATCATAAATGCCTCAAACCTATGATAAGTGGTTATTTTCTGGTGAGTGTTAACTCCTTTTGGGACTATTTCTAGCTGGTGGTATTTTTCAATCTAAAAATATATCTCTTGCCACTTTTTCAATCAACCTTGATGAACACGTTCTTATATTTCTGTAACAAGTGTAAATAGGGTGTTTATGCATGTGTACTAAAAAAGGTCATCAAAATACATGTGGACTAAAATGTTGAGGCTAACTATGACCAGACAATAGATTTGAATCCAACCAAAAGGGGAAACAACTGACAGATACATCGAATCACACGTAACTGTGTTTAGACCACAGTACTTTTTCCAGTATTAACGCAAAAAAAAGGACAGAAAATTTAGTTTTTAATGTTCTGATTTGATGTATTTATTCCTCTAAACTGTGGTAGTCATCAAGAAACGTTGAGACACTGGTTGCGACCGGGGCAAAGAGCCGCCTGTGAAATGACATGCTGCATGTTGAGCCATGTGACTTTCCTTCTGTAACATTCACAGTTTGGTCCTGCTGCTAGGTTCCTACTGTCTTGTGTATCATAGATCGTTTTTTACATTTTATTGTTGGAATCTATCTGTAAGAAGCAACAAACATAGGAGGATGATCGACATCCATAGGTGTTTAGCGCATAGCTGTGAGCAAAATGTCGGTCTGCAGTAGTGTGGCGAGAATAAGGGTCCCTCTTTGCATCTCCTAAAGTGCTACGGCATGCAGTTGTACCTCTGCGACTGGACTGTGTACCTTCTAACACACCGCTACAGCTAGACTCATTCAGTAGTCCTGTACTGTACTTCTGTCTTCATGTTACATGAAACTGTGACAAAGGCTGTTCCCCGCTGGGTGGAGTATCTGTCCTAACAATACTAGGTAGGCAAAATGCTACTACGGAACCTTTCCTTTCCTATGGAACCTTTCCTTTCCTACAAGTGCATGTGTAAACTGGATGTCCAGTGGGAGGAGGTCATGTAATGAATGGAGTCTTATGTAAAAGTAAATGATAACTGTTCTGATATTTATGATGCACTTCATTAAAAACTTGCTCAATATGTTTGATTCATGTGTGTGCCCAGCCCTCGGGTAAAATACATGTCCATTGTGATACTGAGATCGCCTCTATGGGTGGAGATAACATATGATTCTCATGAGAATTCAATGACAAACAATACGTTTTACTCATTGAGCAACTTCTGATTACTATTTCCCTACCAAACCAATTATTGTTACATACATGGAACATCCTGTTATTTTCACGAATGTTTTCTAGCTTAACTTTTTCATTTCGTGTTTATTGCATTACTACTTGTTTAAAATAGACTAAATTGTCTGTTAAAACAACCTAATGTGCTCCACGTACCACACGTAGCCTACCTACAGACATGCTGCCTCTATTTTTGGAGTAGTCACGCCTCCTTTCTTCGATTCACAGCGCACAGATTTCAACTGGTTCCACCCCTCGTTTCCCGCGTAATTCCCCTCCTTATATGGACAATAGAATGCAGACGCAGTCAACTTCAGTTCCGTATGTAAATTGGTTTGATTGAAGAAAATCAGAAAATGGTGGAGTTACCAAACGCGCATGCGTAAACATTTCGAATACTCATAAAGATCTTCGCGTCCTCGCTTCCTTCTCAAAACCCATTGGATGAGAGAGCCAGAGGTCTCGCCCCTCTGACATTTTCCTCCAATGGGTTTTGAAAACAAGTTGAGGAGCGAGGACGCGAGCCATACAATTGAGATTCTCCCCCAGACACTCAAGTACAACTGCAACATCCGAACGGTGTGGACGTTAATGGTGTATTCATTGTTACATGAGTTTAAATAGCTTACTAAAGACGTTATTTTTAATAACTATTACAACTCATTCATCATTGATTATAAATCAAGGTAAGGACATTACTTTGTTTGAAATAGAATTGACTGTCAAGTTTCACAGTATGCCTGAAGTTGTTCGAGGACGTAGGCAATTTAACATGGTTAAATATCTCTAAAAAGCCATTTAAACGTTAATTTCTTATTCTAAATAGTTTTAAACTTTTGAGTTAATTCACATTTATTTCTGTGTTTTGTCAGCGAATGACACACTGGAAATGGTATTCGTGTTGGGCGCTCATTTCATCTTCTGCTTGGTATCCAGTGACAATGAATGCTCACATTCTTTGATCAGGACTAGAGTCCTACAAATGTTTTGTTTTTGTGTAACAACACAATTCTAACCTACACTATTTTAAATAGTTATGTAATATTCTTTTTTTTTTAAATAACGTGATTGATGTTATGTAGACTAGGCTGGTTTCGTTCTCATTAGACACCATACCGCCGCATCAACAAAACCTTCAATGCAAACAGTGTAGGCTAGAATACTTGACTAGGAGTTAATCATTTCGTTGTGTTATAACCTTTTTTTATTTGATCAAGTAACGATTACAGTCTGAGTAAAAGATTTTGGATGTCGTTTGTGAGTGACATTTGGATGGTAGGTGGGTGTGTGGCTCAGCGCCAAACATGCCACTGGCCCCCTTCCAATATTGTTCAACTCTGTAACTTGTTTGCATGCATGGACTGTTGTTTAGGTCTTCTATCCTTAAATAATTAACACTTGTGTTAATAAACTTCCTAACAGTAGGTAGCAACCAGCTTCTCTGAAACGTGCATGTGTTTACAGTCAGGCGGTGGGTTTGGAACCTTCCCACTGCGCACTGACGCACAATAATTTGGATAACAAAGACCTGGAGAAAGAAACAATATAGCAGCGGCGGTGTTGTGTCACGTGGTAGTAATTGTTTTGGGTGGTTTTACGAACTGGTAGAAGCAGCATTCGTACTCGTAAGGTCAAATTGTGTCTGAATATAGATGCTGTTTATGATGCAGGAGAACTAGGGGACCGTGCTTTCTCGGTGGGTGGTGATCGATGTACATTCGACACATGCAAGTCTTTAAAAAATATATATATTATTCTAAAAACCAGTCAACAATGCAGTGTTTGTTTTCATGTGATCCAATTATTGATGAAAAAACGATTAAAAGCAGTTATTTTGAACGTAGTAAATTTCGCAAGCACATCACCTGTTCAGTGTACAGTCGGCGCCATGCCGCCCCCCGCCTTGCATCCTTCGAAGCATGTTGGCAATGAGGCCTATATAAACTCAACAAAAAAAAGAAACGTCCTCTCACTGTCAACTGCGTTTATTTTCAGCAAACTTAACATGTGTAAATATTTGTATGAACATAACAAAATTCAACAACCTGAGATATAAACTGAACAAGTTCCACACACATGTGACTAAGAGAAATTGAATAATGTGTCCCTGAACAAAGGGGGGGGGGTTCAAAAGTAACAGTCAGTATTTGGTGTGGCCACCAGCTGCATTAAGTACAACAGTGCATCTCTTCCTCGTGGAAGAGAGTGCACCAGATTTTGTTCTTGCTGTTGCCCCACTCTTCCACCAAGGCACCTGCAAGTTCCTGGACATTTCTGTGGGGGGGCCTTATCCCTCAAACCTCCGATCCAACAGGTCCTAGACGTGCTCAATGGGATTGAGATCCGGGCTATTCGCTGGCCATGGCAGAACACTGACATTCCTGTCTTTCAGAAAATCACACACAGGGAGGGAGGGAGGATGTCTTCTCTGTAATGCACAGCGTTGAGATTGCCTGCAATGACAACAAGCTCAGTCCGATGATGCTGTGACACACCTTCCCCAGACCATGACGGACCCTCCACCTCCAAATCCATTCCGCTCCAGTGTACAGGCCTCGGTGTAACGCTCATTCCTTCGACGATAAACGCAAATCTGACCATCATCCCTGGTGAGACAAAACCGTGACTCGTCAGTGAAGAGCACTTTTTGCCAGTCCTGTCTGGTCCAGCAACGGTGGCTTTGTGCCCATAGGAGATGTTGTTGCCGGTGATGTCTGGTGAGGACCTTCCTACCTTACAACAGACCTATAAGCCCTCTGTCCAGCCTCTCTCAGCCTATTGCAAACAGTCTGAGCACTGATGGAGGGATTGTGCGTTCCTAGTGTAACTCGGACAGTTGTTGTTGCCATCCTGTACCTGTCCCGCAAGTGTGATGTTCGGATGTACCGATCCTGTGCAGGTGTTATTACACGTGGTCTGCCACTGCGAGGATGATCAGCTGTCTGTCCTGTCCCCTGTAGTGCTATCTTCGACATCTCACAGTAAGAACATTGCAATTTATTGCCCTGGCCACATCTGCAGTCCTCATGCCCACTTGCAGCCTGCCTAAGGCACGTTCACGCAGATGAGCAGGGACCCTGGGCATCTTTCTTTTGGTGTTTTTCAGAGTCAGTAGAAAGGCCTCTTTAGTGTCCTACGTTTTATAACTTTGACCTTAAAATTGCCTATCGTCTGTAAGCTGTTAGTGTCTTAACGACCGTTCCACAGGTGCATGCTCATTAATTGTTTATGGTTCATTGAACAAGCATGGGAAACAGAGTTTAAACCCTTTACAATGAATATTCGTGGAGTTATTTGGATTTTAATGAATTATCTTTGACAGACAGGGTCCTAAATAGGGGATGTTTCTTTTTTTTGTAGAGTTTACGTTAGAGCTGGTATTATACAACCGTTTGTGCGCTAAAGATTTACTGCTGGCCACATGTATGGCTTTTACAGTGTATATATTTTTTTATGTAGGTAGGCTATTACATTCACCACGGTTAGCTTAACCTTTTTAATGTCTTTGGCATGATGAAACAAAAAAAGCTTCAATCACGATGTATCAACTCCCTTTTATCCGTTTTCACATCATCGGATCTGTTTACCACGGACAAGCGAGCATCACATGGATGCTACCACATGCCCGCATCCCTGCTATAGGGAGCCGGGACCACATGGCTTTTTGTTGCATCAGCACTGTGGTTGCATAACAGGGTCACGGTACATGGACAGGCTGTCCTGTTCCGGTCTCATTGACGTGGTGATAACCTAGTTCTCTCTGTCTGTAACTCTGGGCCGTGCAAGCATTAAGGGGGCTCGTCTCCGCAGGGATTGTGTGATGCAGGCCTTTGACTGTATTATGTTCGTAGTAATGCTTGAACAGGGCCATAACCAGGTTTTTAGTGAGGTCCTGAAGCTCATTTACTGCTTTTCTATACAATTTAAAACACTTCAAAATGCTATTTGGAGAACAACAAAAATTATTTGGGCCATTATAAACTTGGCTGTTGTAGGTTGTTTCACCTCAGTCAATTGACAAACACAGCCTATTAGCGATACAATTGTAATGTTCAGGGGGGGGGGGGTATGATACATGATTCACACTGTAGCATCAGATGATATTGAAACGAATTACATTTTTATAGAACTGTATCGTTTGCATTTTATTATATGCCTATAGGGAAGATGTATATTGATCTATTGTAGATGTATATTAATCTTCTAATGTTTTTGATAATATTCTTACAGATTTTTCTCAAAAGACCACCCCACATGAGGCAGTGACTCCAAGTTTGGGAACCACAGTACTAACCTCTGAGTGCTTCCTCTGCGTTCTCCTGCAGGCGTGCCTCAGCCTCACCACACCGCCATCTCTCGGTAGCCTACTTGCTCTCTTTAAATCATTTTTTTTTATGCTGTTGAGATAAGCTACCGTTAAACGGAGCCTACTTCATCCTTCTAGCTGGTTTGGTCATTCTAGCCAGAACTCTTAAACGTTGCCACATCAGAAGTCTCCTGGCAGCTAGCCACCTGACTGACATGTCTATCAGACACGACTTACCAGTTCTGCAGTCATTCTTCAGGAGTTGTTTTGTTTATTTGGGGGATCTGTAGACGGGAGTCGTGGGACAGTTTTAAAATGGTATTTTTTCACGTTAGACAAAATGACCGAGGTCCGGACTTCTGTGTCCTCGTATGTAGTTACGGCCACGTGCGTGAATTATGAAGACTGTTAATCCATGCTGCTGTTGATAAGAGGAAACTCTTATAGATTGATGGGTGTGTAATCATAATTCTTGTCAGAATACATATCCATAGATTGTACATAAACACATGTGATTGTAAGCTATCATTGCTTCATTCCTGTATCTCCTGTGTGTCCCAGATGTTTGGCTTCCACAAGCCCAAGATGTACCGGAGCCTAGACGGTTGCTGTATCTGTCGGGCCAAGTCCTCCAGCTCCCGCTTCACCGACAGCAAGCGCTACGAGAGGGACTTTCCCAGCTGCTTCGGGTGAGTGGACCACTCCTCTATACACTGGCTCAGACCCGGAGCTCAGACCCTGGGCAGGTCCAGCTCTCAGCCTCCCTCTGCAGCTCAACTCTGGGGGTAGAGAGGTCTGAGGCCTTAAGACTTTCTCCATCAGATTTGGACAGTAAAGTCATCATGTTCTTTTTAGGATTTTTGTCAATGCTCATTCTCATGACTATGTGACTCCTTGTTAGAGCCATGCACTCTGTAATGCAATTAGATATTCATTGCGTTTTAGAGACCGTTTTGTTTTAACTCCCAATGCAATAACCTAAATAATTGATCAACTCCTTGGGTAAAATACTCAAACTAGGACACACTTCCCTTTTCATCTCATTTAAATAAGTATTTTTGTATGAAACCAGAATTTAAAGAGTTTAACATCCTCACCTTGTCACTCTGCCTCTCTGCTATTGGCCGGGCCAGTATGCGTCAGTCCATTGCTATGGTAACCAGTGATGTGAGTCAACAGGAGAAGCGCTCTGGCAGAAAATAGCTCTGACCGACTCCCACTGACTGGAGCAGGGATAATAATAACCGTGCACTGAGCTTCAAGGCTGTCCTCATTCATTCTCTCTCACACACACCTCTCTCCATATGAAACTCATCCTCATTCTCTCCCCTATAATGTGTCCCTCCAGGCTGAGTGAGGTGCGTTTTGGGGAGATCTGTAATGCCTGTGTTCTCCTGGTGAAAAGGTGGCAGAAACTCCCAGCTGGATCCATAAAGAACTGGAATCATGTAAGGCATCTCAGAATCCATCCATACTCCCTGTCCTACTCCCATCCACTCTCACTATTCCAAATAATAAGTCGTAAGACAACACTTACAGGGGGGTGACTGACGCAACACCTGTAGGCGTATAATAACCGCTTTTCCTTAGATGCAGTACACCCTGTTTGTTTGCTGTCCTATAGGCCATTCTATACATTCATGCAGTTACCTTGGAAACAGACATCCATCCTGCTCTGATGTCACTCAACCCTTCTCTCCTGTGTCACAGGTTGTTGACGCTAAAGGTTCAGGGTCAAGCTGGAAGACCGTGAGGTCCAAGAAGATGAATAGAGCCAGGCCAAGCCAGAGCAGCAGAGTGCAGAAGGAGCTCAAGAGACACAGTAAGCAGCTGATACTGTCGCTAGGCTACGCTGCCTTGTGCAGTGCAAACTTTGGTGTTTCAAAAGTAAATGTATCATAGCTCTTTTCTCCATTATTTATCCTTCCTAAAGGGCTGTGAAACAAGAGACCTCGATTTATATTTTTGGACTAATTCCAAAATGAATATTAGATGTTTATCTGAACCATGCCTGCTACGCTATGAATAAGTTGAGAAGAGTTTCTGATTGTGCTCTGCCTGGCCCCCACAGACTCTGACGCCCACAGCACCACCTCCAGTGCCTCCCCCGCTCATTCTCCCAGCTACAGCAACCAATCAGACGAGGGCTCGGACGTGGAACTCTCACCAGGTGCCACCCACTCGCCAGTCTTCTCTTTCCTGGACCTCACCTACTGGAAAAGGTAATGGCCGGTCTGGTGGAATCAGGGTCATATTTATCGGGCACCAAAAAGACTGAAACTAATGAGGAATTACATGAACTTGTCCATTGAGAAACACACGTTTTCTGTTGCAAAATGCCTTGCTACAGTGTGCACAAATGAATACATCTCATGTTATACTCCACCAGTTTGGGTTCAGATGCTGTATTTCCTCATAATTAATTAATCATTAAAGACAATACTGTGCAGCCGTATTCATCAACATGGCCAAGGCTTTTTTTGTTTGTTTGTCAATCACCGCATTCTTATCGGCAGACTCAACAGCCTTGGTTTCTCTAATGGCTGCCTCGTCTGGTTCACATACTACCTCTCAGACAGAGTTCAGTGTGTCAAATTGGAGGGCCTGTTGTCCGGACCTCTGGCAGTCTATGGGGGTGCCACAGGGTTCAATTCTCGGGCCGATTCTTCTCTGTATACATGAATGATGTCGCTCTTGCTACTGGTGAGTCTCTGATCCACCTCTATGCAGACAACACCATTCTGTATACATCTGGCCCTTCTTTGGACACGGTGTTAACTAACCTCCAGATGAGTGTCAATGCCATACAACTCTCCTTCCGTGGCCTCCAACTGCTCTTCAATGCAAGTAAAACTAAATGCATGCTCTTCAACCGATCGCTGCCCACACCTGCCTGCCCGTCTAGCATCACTACTCTGGATGGTTCTGACTTAGAATATGTGGACAACTACAAATACTTAGGTGTCTGGCTAGACTGTAAAACTCTCCTTCCAGACTCTCATTAAGCATCTCCAATCCAAAATTCCATCTAAAATCGGCTTCTTATTTCACAACAAAGCATCCTTCACTCATGCTGCCAAACATACCCTTGTAAAACTGACTATCCTACCGATCCTTGACTTCAGCAACGTCATTTACAAAATAGCCTCCCAACACTCTACTCAACAAACTGGATGCAGTCTTTCACAGTGCCATCTGTTTTGTCACCAAAGCCCCATATACTACCCACCACAGCAACATGTATGCTTTCGTTGGCTGGCCCTTTCTTCATATTCGTAGCCAAACCCACCGGCTCCAGGTCATATACGTTTTTGCTAGGTAAAGCCCCGTCTTATCTCAGCTCACTGGTCAGCATAGCAGCACCCACCCGTAGCACACGCTCCAGCAGGTATATACATTTACATTTAAGTCATTTAGCAGACGCTCTTATCCAGAGCGACTTACAAATTGGTGCATTCACCTTATGACATCCAGTGGAACAGTCACTTTACAATAGTGCATCTAAATCTTAAAGGGGGGGGTGAGAAGGATTACTTTATCCTATCCTAGGTATTCCTTAAAGAGGAGGGGTTTCAGGTTTCTCCGGAAGGTGGTGATTGACTCCGCTGTCCTGGCGTAGTGAGGGAGTTTGTTCCACCATTGGGGGGCCAGAGCAGCGAACAGTTTTGACTGGGCTGAGCGGGAACTGTACTTCCTCAGTGGTAGGGAGGCGAGCAGGCCAGAGGTGGATGAACGCAGTGCCCTTGTTTGGGTGTAGGGCCTGATCAGAGCCTGGAGGTACTGAGGTGCCGTTCCCCTCACAGCTCCGTAGGCAAGCACCATGGTCTTGTAGCGGATGCGAGCTTCAACTGGAAGCCAGTGGAGAGAGCGGAGGAGCGGGGTGACGTGAGAGAACTTGGGAAGTTTGAACACCAGACGGGCTGCGGCGTTCTGGATGAGTTGTAGGGGTTTAATGGCACAGGCAGGGAGCCCAGCCAACAGCGAGTTGCAGTAATCCAGACGGGAGATGACAAGTGCCTGGATTAGGACCTGCGCCGCTTCCTGTATGAGGCAGGGTCGTACTCTGCGGATGTTGTAGAGCATGAACCTACAGGAACGGGACACCGCCTTGATGTTAGTTGAGAATGACAGGGTGTTGTCCAGGATCACGCCAAGGTTCTTAGCGCTCTGGGAGGAGGACACAATGGAGTTGTCAACCGTGATGGCGAGATCATGGAACGGGCAGTCCTTCCCCGGGAGGAAGAGCAGCTCCGTCTTGCCGAGGTTCAGCTTGAGGTGGTGATCCGTCATCCACACTGATATGTCTGCCAGACATGCAGAGATGCGATTCGCCACCTGGTCATCAGAAGGGGGAAAGGAGAAGATTAATTGTGTGTCGTCTGCATAGCAATGATAGGAGAGACCATGTGAGGTTATGACAGAGCCAAGTGACTTGGTGTATAGCGAGAATAGGAGAGGGCCTAGAACAGAGCCCTGGGGGACACCAGTGGTGAGAGCGCGTGGTGAGGAGACAGATTCTCGCCACGCCACCTGGTAGGAGCGACCTATCAGGTAGGACGCAATCCAAGCGTGGGCCGCGCCGGAGATGCCCAACTCGGAGAGGGTGGAGAGGAGGATCTGATGGTTCACAGTAACGAAGGCAGCCGATAGGTCTAGAAGGATGAGAGCAGAGGAGAGAGAGTTAGCTTTAGCGGTGCGGAGCGCCTCCGTGATACAGAGAAGAGCAGTCTCAGTTGAATGACTAGTCTTGAAACCTGACTGATTTGGATCAAGAAGGTCATTCTGAGAGAGATAGCGGGAGAGCTGGCCAAGGATGGCACGTTCAAGAGTTTTGGAGAGAAAAGAAAGAAGGGATACTGGTCTGTAGTTGTTGACATCGGAGGGATCGAGTGTAGGTTTTTTCAGAAGGGGTGCAACTCTCGCTCTCTTGAAGATGGAAGGGACGTAGCCAGCGGTCAGGGATGAGTTGATGAGCTAGGTGAGGTAAGGGAGAAGGTCTCCGGAAATGGTCTGGAGAAGAGAGGAGGGGATAGGGTCAAGCGGGCAGGTTGTTGGGCGGCCGGCCGTCACAAGACGCGAGATTTCATCTGGAGAGAGAGGGGAGAAAGAGGTCAGAGCACAGGGTAGGGCAGTGTGAGCAGAACCAGCGGTGTCGTTTGACTTAGCAAACGAGGATCGGATGTCGTCGACCTTCTTTTCAAAATGGTTGACGAAGTCATCTGCAGAGAGGGAGGAGGGGGGGAGGAGGATTCAGGAGGGAGGAGAAGGTGGCAAAGAGCTTCCTAGGGTTAGAGGCAGAAGCTTGGAATTTAGAGTGGTAGAAAGTGGCTTTAGCAGCAGAGACAGAAGTGGAAAAATGTAGAGAGGAGGGAGCGAAAAGATGCCAGGTCCGCAGGGAGGCGAGTTTACCTCCATTTCCGCTCGGCTGCCCGGAGCCCTGTTCTGTGAGCTCGCAATGAGTCGTCGAGCCACGGAGCGGGAGGGGAGGACCGAGCCGGCCTGGAGGATAGGGGGCATAGAGAGTCAAAGGATGCAAAAAGGGAGGAGAGGAGGGTTGAGGAGGCAGAATCAGGAGATAGGTTTGAGCAGAGGGAAGAGATGATAGGATGGAAGAGGAGAGAGTAGCGGGGGAGAGAGAGCGAAGGTTGGGACGGCGCGATACCATCCGAGTAGGGGCAGTGTTGGATGAGAGCGAGAGGGAAAAGGATACAAGGTAGTGGTCGGAGACTTGGAGGGGAGTTGCAATGAGGTTAGTGGAAGAACAGCATCTAGTAAAGATGAGGTCGAGCGTATTGCCTGCCTTGTGAGTAGGGGGGGAAGGTGAGAGGGTGAGGTCAAAAGAGGAGAGGAGTGAGAAGGAGGCAGAGAGGAATGAGTCAAAGGTAGACGTGGGGAGGTTAAAGTCGCCCAGAACTGTGAGAGGTGAGCCGTCCTCAGAAAAGGAGCTTATCAAGGCATCAAGCTCATTGATGAACTCTCTGAGGGAACCTGGAGGGCGATAAATGATAAGGATGTTAAGCTTGAAAGGGCTGGTAACTGTGACAGCATGGAATTCAAAGGAGGCGATAGACAGATGGGTAAGGGGAGAAAGAGAGAATGACCACTTGGGAGAGATGAGGATATATTTCACTGGTCACCCCCAAAGCCAATTTCCCCTTTGGCCACCTTTCCTTCCAGTTCTCTGCTGCCAATCACTGGAATGAACTGCAAAAATCACTGAAGCTGGAGACTAATATCTCCCTCTAACTTTAAGCATCAGTTTACAGAACACTGCACCTGTACATAGCCCATATGTAAATAGCCCATACAACTACCTCATCCCCATATTTTTTGGCTCCTTTGCACACCAGTATCTCTACTTGCACCTTCATCTTCTGCACATCTATCACTCCAGTGTTTAATTGCTAAATTGTAATTATTTTGCCACTATGGCCTATTTTATTGCCTTAACTCTCTTATCTTACCTCATTTGCACACACTGTATATAGATTTTTCTATTGTGTTATTGACTGTATGTTTGTTTATTCCATATGTAACTCTGTGTCGCACTGCTTTGCTTTATCTTGGCCAGGTCGCAGTTGTAAATGAGAACTTGTTCTCAACTGGCCTACCTGGTTAAATAAAAACTCCTTAGCCCTATTTAATCCTCCTTCATGGTACATTTGTTTGATTTGATTCGCTCTCTCACTATAGTGCTTTGCTGTCTTGACCGTCCTCTGTGGGTTTTAGGCAGAAGGTGTGCTGTGGCATCATCTACAAGGGACGCTTCGGAGAGGTACTCTTAGACCCCCACCTCTACAAGCCCTGCTGCCAGAAGAAACAGCAGCACCAGCCAAAAGAGGAAGGAGAGGAGGAAGCACAGGCAAGCAGAGCGAACATGATGCGCCACGCCCCACCGAACAGCTCCCCGCCCCCCCGGGTTAAAGAAGATTAGGGGAGGGGAAGGAAGAGTGGGGATTTGATGTCGTAATGACTCTACAGAAGTATGATGGAGACCGTTGGGATTTTATGATGTCCTGGACCGTCTACTGGGATTGCTTTCTATTCCGGAGCAGCTGGACTAATTATCAAATGTTGTGTTCTGTGCTAGGATGCAGTGAGGTTTGTTCTATTATATCTGTAAACAAATATCGATTCTTTCTCTCTGAGTGCTATGAGATTGTGAATATTCACAATTTGGTTTCAATATGACATTTCTGGATTCACAAAAGCTGTATGAGAAACGGCGACCTCTGGAGCTGCACCTTTTTTGTAGTAGGATAGAGCCATGTCCATTTAGGATAGAGAACAGCCATCCACACTCTGCCTTCTCCTGTCCTGTACCTCACACATATGTGCGTGCAAACTCACACATCAGCCCTGGTCACTTTCTGAAAGGAAGTATTCTCTTTTTAATTAAAAAAAAAATCCCTTACGCCACATGGTCACTGATCGGACACCTATTATTGTTAGTGTAAAGCTGTAGAAAATGTCATTTGATAAATTATGTCAGGGGTGTGAAAAGTGGGAAGAAATTATGCAATTTTAAAGAATTTGTCCAGAGCCTTATTATTTGGTAAAGGGACACATGTACACAACCAATGTCGTCATATCCATCCTTGATTGTGCACCAGGTGTACTCTTTTGAGATATTGACACTACTCTTTCCAGTGCATGTTTAATATGGAAGACCAGTGATCTTGTTCAGTGTTTGGATGTATGTACGAAGCACATTCAAACGTTTTAAGGGAGCATGTAGTGTGCCCTCTAAGCAGTGATCTTGATGCAAGCGCTCTCGATCGCCAGTCCTCACCTGAACCAATATAAGCTAAAACTCACAAACTGACCTTGGCGCAGCACTTTTTGAGCACTTCCTATCTCAGTCTACGGACAGTTTCATTTAGTTTCCTAGCCCCTTAGAGCATATCTGAAGGTGATGGAATAGTGGACACTTATTTATTCCTTTCAAATCTGTGAACACAAACAGGGTTCTGGGAAGGGGCTAAGTGGAACTAGGCCTAGGATGTCAAAAGACTAGCTGAGTGGGCCAACCAAAAAGATTCCCTGGTTTTCTCCTATTGAGAGATTTGATGCCTTGTAATTGTACTTTAGGTTTGAGGCCTTCCAATAACTGTTCCATGTCCTGCAGGACTGCATGATGACCTTAGGTGTGAAATAACACCATTTTTTTGTCTGTCACTTTGCCTCTGTTTGGGACAAAATACTGTACAGTTCTGAATATATTTTTGAATATAAATGGACAAGACTACAACATAGTGAATAGGCCACCAACATTTAGTTCTTAGTGTTTGTCCCAAAACTGTCATGGCTATTGAGGCTGGTTCTATATAATTGTCAGTACAAGGTCAATTTCATCTAAACACAACCCTCATGTAGGCTACTTCTGTCTTCACTTTTATTTGAAGAAATGTATTTTCTTGTTCTGTACCTCCCATGTTCATATAATTTAAATGTCCTTCAAACCACGGTAAGATTTTTTATTTTTTTTTACTGACCCATTCTGTATTTACGTTGCATAGCGGGGGGTATTGCAGAGCTCTGTCAATGCATGCCTGCAGCCTAATTGTGGACATTCAGTCAATGTATTTGTTATATTAGTATCTAGATGTGCAAGCTCACATGCCAAATGAATGCAAACTCATTCCGTGAGCTATCATGTTCAATATACAATATTTTATCCTCTGCATATGGTTAATATTAGCACTGAGTGTACAAAACACTTCTCTTTCCATGACACAGACAGACCAGGTGAAAGCTACGATCCCTTATTGATGGAATCTCTTCAATCAGTGTGGTTGAAGGGGAGGAGACAGGTTAAATAAGGATTTTTAAGCCTAGAGACAAATGAAACATGGATTGGGTATGTGTACCATTTAGGGAGTGAATGAGCAAAGCAAAATATTTAAGTGCCTTTGAACGGGATACGGTAGTAGTAGGTGTGAGACGCACCGGTTTGAGTGTCAAGAACTGCAACGCTGCTGGGTTTTTCACGCTCAACCGTTTCCCGTGTGTATCAAGAATGGTCATCCAGCCAACTTGACACAACAGTGCGGAGCATTGGAGTCAGCATGGGCCAGCATCCCTGTGGAATGCTTTGGACTGCTTGTAGAGTCCATGCCCTGACTCCTTGTAGAGTCCATGCCCTGATGAACTGAGGCTGTTCTGAGGGTAAAAGGAAGTGCAACTCAATATTAGGAAGGCGTTCCTAATGGTTTCTACACTCAGTGCATGACTACAGCTATTTCAACCATGGTTTGATGGTTTGATCAAAGCTTTACTACGCAACGCTATTTGTAATGTATTTATGTATAAAGGCATCAGACACAGACTCAAGTTTTTTTTGAATGTTCCTTTAATCTTCAGGTTTGATTGAATGTTAGGGGAAGTGGTAATTTCTCTTTGTTAATTTATTTGTATGTGTTTATCATTTTTTCAGTTATTGTTGACTAATTTGATAACTTTCTCCTGTATCCTACCATAACCTTTGTTCTATTAAAGGCTTATACTGTTGAATTCACATTATGTGAATGTTGCCATATACTGTGATATGGATTGTATCAAAACTATACTATTACTCATAGATTGGTTTATGTAAACTAACTAGGTGTTATTCTCCTGAGATCTCCTATGCGGTGGTAGAATTTGCTTGTTTTTGTCTGTGGTAGGTCTACTCGCCTGTGGTAGATATGCACTGTTATTTATCTGTCTTGGAAAGTCCTAATTCTTTCTCAAAGCTAATTTTGTATTTTTTATACACAATTTAAACTTGTTCATTAAATGTAGTTTTGCTTTTGAATATGTCTCTTTCTTTTTTTTTGTCTCTGGACTATGCTGAATTGTTTTAGCCAGGTATGTATCTTTCCACAAAAGCCATGAATCTTCTTGAAGTGTTGTCCTTTTTTAATACAAGGGTACAATAGGATGGTTGAAAAGTATAAGGCCATAATTAAAGCCTGTATCAATGCTACAGCCTGAGTGATTTGTTGGTCATGTTGTAGCAAGAGTGTAGAATCTTTCAGTTCAAGTATATTTCCTTTTTATTGCCCACGCGAAGATGCCCTGTTTTGACATGGTTTGTGTTTTATAGTAAAACCATCTGTCATCCTCAAACAAACCATGATTTTTCTGGTCATAAAACTATTTGAATAATGATGTATTGTGTGAAATCCAGTCTTTATAAAGTAGGCTAGCCCCTATAGGACACTGTAAAATGTGCAGTTTTGTCACATCACAATGCCACAGATGTATCAAGTTAAGGGAGTGTGCAATTGGCATTCTGACTGCAGGAATGTAGACCAGAGCTGTTGCCAGAGAATTTAATGTTCATTTCTCTACCATAAGCTGCCTCCAACGTCGTTTTAGAGAATTTGGCAGTACTTCCAACCGGCCTCACAACTGCACAACACATGGAACCACGCCAGCCCAGGACCTCCACATCTGGCTTTTTCATCTGTTGGGGGGTGCTGAGGATTGTTTTTGTTGTCTGTAATAAAGCCCTTTTGTGGGGAAAGACTCATTCTGATTGCCTGTGGCTGGCTCCCCAGTGGGTGGGCCTGGCTCCCCAGTGGGTGTGGCTGGCTCCCCAGTGGGTGGGCCTGGCTCCCCAGTGGGTGGGCCTGGTTGCCAAGTGGGTGGGCCTATGCCTTCCAAGGCCCAGCCATATGAAATCCATAGATTAGGGCCTAATGAATTTATTTAAATTGACTGATTTCCTTATATGAACTGTAACTCAGTAAAATCTTTGAAATTGTTGCATGTTGCATTTGTATTTTTGTTCAGTTTACATGGAGATTTTTTTATGACTACCTTATCTCTGTACCCCACACAGACAATTATCTGTAAAGTCCCTCAGTCGAGCAGTACATTTCAAACACAGATTCAACCACAAAGACCAGAGAGATTTTCCAATGTCTCACAGAGAAGGGCAACTATTTATAGATGGGTACAAATAAAACAAGCAGTTATTGAATATCCCTTTGAGCATGGTGAAGTTATTAATTACACATTGGGTGGTGTATCAATACCCAGTCAGTACAAAGATACAGGCGTCCTTCCTAACTCAGTTGCAGGAGAGGAAGGAAACCATTCAAGGGTTTCACCATGAGTCCAATTTTAAAACAGTTAAATGGCTCTGATCGGCAAAAACTGAGAATGGATCAACCTGGTAGTTACTTCACAATACAAACAAACCTAAATGACAGAGTGAAAAAGGAAAAACAGGCCAAATATACGAGTTGCTAACCAAAACAACGTTGATGCTCCTGTGGCCTAGTTACAGTTTTGACTTAAATTTGCTTGAGAATCCATGGCATGATTTGATAATGGCTGTCTAGCCATTATCAACAACCACCTTGACAGAGCCTGAAGAATTGAAAAAAGAAAATTGTGCAAATATTGTACAATCCAGGTATGAAAAGCTCTTAGGCTTACCCTGAAAGACAGCTGTAATCACGACCAAAGGTGACTCTAACATGTATTGACTTGGGGTTGTGAATACTTATAGACATATCTGCATTTCATTTTCAACAAATTTGCTAAAATTAAAGAAAATATGTGTTGGGTGAGATTTTTATGCAATCCATTTTGAATTCAGGCTGAAACACAACAGCATATGGAATAAATCAAGGGGATGAATACTGTCAGAAGGCAATGTATGAACACTTCATAAGACATGAAAACAATGTTCACAATTACAGGACATTGGCTTTAAAACGGATTGCTTTATACTCTTCTAAACGTCAACCAAAAATAATAGGACAAAATTGACTGAAGCATCCAATTAACTTTTCAAAGGAATCAAAATCCTCTTGTAGCCTCACTCTAGATTAGAACTAAAGTTATTTGTTCAATTCCACCATTTCCTTGTAGTCCTTCATTTTCTTCATTTCATGCATTCGTTATTTACACACTTATGTTTCTTTTGTCTTTATATGCCTCTAGTAAAAAAAATCAGATATTTTTTTTTATTTTCCTCTGTGACAATGTATTTTTTATTGATTCAATGGCAGTTCTTATTTTGAACCGATTTCTACGCCTTTCCTCCCGCTTCGAAAGCTGTCCCTATAATGTATATGGTCCCAACACTGAGTTATAGACTATAAAGTTTCTTTGGCTGTGTTAGTAATTTCTATGTTTTCATCTATATGTCTTTGCTAGGTAAAGCCCCGTCTTATCTCAGCTCACTGGTCACCATAGCAGCACCCACCCGTAGCACGCCCTCCAGCAGGTATATTTCACTTGTCACCCCCAAAGCCAAATGCTCCTTTGGCCGCCTTTCCTTCCAGTTCTCTGCTGCCAATGACTGGAACGAATTGTAAAAATCACTGAAGCTGGAGACTCATATCTCCCTCTCTAACTAGTAAGCACCAGCTGTCAGGGCAGCTCACAGATCACTGCACCTGTATATAGCCCATCTGTACATAGCCCATCTGTACATAGCCCATCCAACTACCTCATCCGCATACTGTTATTTTTCTTCTTCTCCTTTGCACCCTAGTATCTCTACTTGCACATTCCTCTTCTGCACATCTATCACTCTAGCGTTTAATTGCTATATTGTAATTATTTCGCCACTATGGCCTGTTTGTTTATTCCATGTGTAACTCTGTGTTGTTGTTTGTGTTGCACTGCTTTGCTTTATCTTGGCCAGGTCGCAGTTGTAAATGAGAACTTGTTCTCAACTGGCTTAACTGGTTAAATAAAGGTGAAAAAAAATATATGTTAATTGTTTTACTTCCATTACTCAATTTTGACATTTAACAAACTAAACATTAACATTATAAAAACCCAAACCGGTCCGTGGATGAATTACCGGTGTCGCCTACTAGGTACATAGTAAATTAAAAATATACAGTTTATACGATTTACCGCCCAGCCCTAAATTGGGATTGGAGGTGGATGCGCTTGCAAAGCAGGTGCTATATGACGTCACGTCGATTTTCTGTGCCCCAGCAGTCCAAATGTGGGAATTCGATTAATGCCCTGGAACCGAGTTTGTTTGTTTACGTTTTGGAACGAGACTACCTCCCAGGCATGAGCCAGGTCCCCCATTTTGGCCAAGAGCGAAGTGGGCTCAAAATAAAAGTGATGTAGGTTAAGCAGATGGAGAAGGCTTAATGAGCATGATTCTGTTTTCACATGCAAAAGTAGTTTATTTTGTTGTTGTTGCATAAACGCGTTTGATAAAAAGGCTTTATCTGCCTTTCCACATAAAACAAATGTGAAAATTCGAACATATATTTTATGGAAAATATATTTATGTTTCTGAACTATGTATGCTGCCTTCTCGACAACAAGACCGAGCGGCACAGATTACTGATCGATTTGAGAAGGTCGCTCCTCCCTCCCCGCTTTTGTCAATTTATGTCACGGGCCATAGCCCGGTGCAATTAGGTTTAATCGAACTCTCTCAATGTTTGGGCGTAGAAAGGTAGGCCTATATAAAGGTATGAGTTCGCACTCGTTTCCCTCTGTAAACTAACATCACTGTTTGGACGGGTTAGAGAGGGCTACCAGTACTTTATTTGGTGTTTGGATAGCAAGCGTCGGGATTTGCAGCAACAGCATTTTCAACACACACAACCAGCCACGAGGTTAGTCAGCTGTTTTCTAAACGTGGCACTTGTTTTTTTGTCAAGAATGACGACACGGGTTTTCAATTTATGTTTACACATTTTTCAAGAACTCCATACTTGTTGTATAATGAATGGTTAAGAAATGCAGTATTCGAGTTGCTGTTAATAATTATAATTTTGGTTTGGGATGTGTTTGGGGCGTCTGTGCTCTGTAGAGAGAGTAGGCATTTGAAGAAGAGATGCGGGCACGGCGGGTCTGAATAATGTGATACCGATTAAGATGGAAGCGTTTAATAAGATTACATAATGAACATCCACGCCTGATTCCCAAACAACGTTTAAAAAAATACATAACTTTAAGCATGAGATGAATCCCGTCGGCGACATTAAATGAGCACACCTTGGGTATGTGTTTGGGAATCATTTGAAATAATAACTATTATTTTAATGATTTGTTTAACGTTGTCGCGTGCTATGTGCTTTCTATCGGCTGTTTATCTAATTAATAAAATCCATCAACACCGTACGTAATCACACCGATTGTGCAATGGCCAAAAATGCACTATCACGGGTTTGGCAATCACCCAGAGGCGGTTGAGGCTAGCGCGTTACTAGAACGTTCGCACATTTATGGAAACTCATTTTGGGGGGAGACATCCTTTCTGCTAGAAATTAAATTGGCCCATTAAAGCAACACATTTCAGGGCCAACATTTTCATCCTATGGACACCAGTCACGACAATTACCTGTTATGTCTTGAACCCCCTCCAGCGAGGATTTGAACATGGTGCAGCTGTCTCCATCCCCAGCCCGGGATGCGTCTCCTTCACCTGAGTGCTCCGAGAAGGGGAGGCAGGGGAGCCCAAAGACAGGTAGCCCCAAGATGGGCTCCCACGGTGGGCTGAGTCCTCTCCAGCTAGCACTGGGAACCTCCATCCCCAACTACCAGGGCTACGAGAGTTACATCGAGGACGGCCTCATCTGCCTCAAGCACAAGATCCGCAACCTGGAGAAAAAGAAGGTAGGATGGAGGACTTGACAAGATTAGAGGTTTGGTGGGTGTTTGAGTAGGAGGAGAAGTTACCGTTCCTTTCAGTGTCTCCTGCGTGTTACCGTAAGTGTTTGTATCCACAGATTAAATTGGAAGACTACAGGAAGCGTTTGAAACATGGGGATTCACTCAATCAAGACCAGATAGTAAGAACAGGATTTCCAACTGTGGTAATAAAAGCAGTACACTTCTTTCAACCAGACGATTGAGATGTTGCCTTGTCTTTTGAACTCTTTCAATGTGTGTCAGGATGCAGTGGAGAAGTATGACGAAGTGATCCACAACCTGCAGTTTGCCCAGGAGCTGCACAAGACCCTGGGGGGCCTAACACAGGAAGTAAGGATCTCTGTTAGCCAGTCTTATCATAGTGCTGCTGTGTGTATGATTGGGGGTGGGCAGAGCAGCTCCGCATGCATTCTTTTTGGTAGACCGGGTGTCATTTCTTATGCGTAGTCTGAATAGCGCTTCTCCGTTCATTTCAAGCGTCTGAGAATAGGTCGATGAGGGTAGAAAGGGTATGACGTATTGGATTGGAGTCCAGCCTCGTCAATGGGTTGTATACTGGAGGCTACAGCCCATTGCAGAGCTGAGTTGGGAGTTAGAACACTGCTGTTCCATTCGGCTGCTTGAATGCCTTGATTGCTTTCGTGGTTAGTTTAGACTTTCCCTGCTTCTAAGTGCATGGTCAGATAGTGTCAGTAATGTAGAATTATTATCTGGTCAACAGATCACCTTTTTATTTCTTTGGTCCATATTCATGATGAATCATCTTGTAATTTTGCAAGACAACATAATGAACTTCATCTTGCACCCCATCCAGACTTTTGAAATCCACAACAGCCAGTCGATTGGCCTAGGACTGTTGATCAGGCTAGGTGTAGGAGTTTTTTGGGGATTGGTTCATAGAATCCATCTAACCATCCCCCTTTAGCTGCTAAAAGCCCAGAAGAAGGCGTTGAGGAAGGAGCAGATGGCCAAGCAGGAGGTAGAGAAGAGGAGGCTGTGTGTAGTGCTGCAGGTTAAGTTCCTCCTGCAGACCCTGCTGCAGCACGAGCACATCAGGAAGGACCTCCTCTCTGCCCGCAACCCCCAGCTCAAGGTTTCAGAGCTACAAAGCCTGCTTGAGCTCGCTGAACTACTGGGGGTGAAGAGGGACAACAATGTGAGGTACTGGGGAAGAGATGTGCGCACCACACACACCCACACACACACATTCTGTTGGACTTGAGGGACAACAGCATAAGTTACTATGAAACGCACTCTCACACGACTGTGTTGATTGAAGACTAGTCTGATCCCCTTCTACTGTGTCCCAGTTTGGAGGAGCAGATGGAGAGCGCAGCCCTGGTCTACCTGGACCTGCTGGAGGGGAATAATAAAGCTGTAGCCGGAACCACCTGTGAGTTTAAACACTACCTGTCCTGTACCCTTTTAAACACCTGCACAGACACTACATTTACTATGACCGGTATCCTCAACTTTATCTGCCATTTGCTGAACTACTTTAGCTGCCGTGTTTAAAATGCATGCCTTCACATGTTTCCAGACAAGGTCCTGAAGGCTAAGTTGGCGAAGCTGATGGATTGTGGGTACTTTGATTGTGTACCGCCGCCTCCGAGCAAGAGTCCCAAGGAAGTGGAGGATCCCATGACCAAGAAGACTGTGTCTGATACAGCCAGCCTCTCTAGTAAGTCTACAACAGTGCAACGATTCTTATTGAAAAGCCACTTATCAGACTGGGTATAGAACAATGAATGTATACAACATTTTGTAATTTAGCTGGGTGTTATTTTGCCTTGCAGCCCTAATGATGTCAAACAAAAAAGACGTGCCAAGCAGAGAGGTAAGAATCTCTAACATTTCCTGCGAGTTGTGTGCCACTACTTTTTCAACGTTCAACCAGCGTTCTCCTTAAGCTATTTAGCAGAATGCACTGTGGATATCGTACTGTTGTGCTGATAGTCTGTGGGTGATGCCAGTTTCTTAACAGACACTACCTGCCTGACACAGACCCCAATGGGTGTCGAGACACTCCCGTTACTCCGAACTGGAAGGCTGAGTTCCAGGCCATGAAGGAACAGGAGCCACCGGACTCGTGGGATATGGAGTCTGACTCCACTCAGCCTGTAATCCAGAAACCATGGAGAGGGGCGGCTGTGTTCATCTCCAAAGTGCCGGTTACTACCAAGAAAGAAAATGCTGAACCCAAACAGGTGAGATTCTTATACCTGAACTCTCAGGGCAGTTGGAACATGAGACTAGTTGTGGCCTCTAATAATGGGCAACATTGGGCTAGCTGATCTTAGTTCAGATCAATCATACAACTCAATGACTCTGTTTCCCCAGAGAAGAGCGAAGTCTAAAAGGGAGCGGGACGCCACAGCTGTGAGTAGACGCTTGAATCTCTTAGACTTGATGGACCTGTCCATATCACTCCATCACATTCTAATTTCCATCAGGCACTTCGTGTGGAGACCCCTGTGGAGGTGTTCAACTCCCAGTCTTCCTTGCCTAAGGACCCCATCCTGCCCAAGGACCCCATCCTGCGCAAGCAGCAGCTGGAGGACCTAATGACCAAGATCAGAGGCTCCTTCAGCTTCATGCAGGTACAGTACTGCTCAAAGACTACTTCCAGGTGAAAAGTCATGGATCATTTCCAATGTTCCACCTGGGTCGGGTTTAACACGGGGCACTGCGCGAAAAATAAAAGTTCCTTATTGGTTAAGACCATGTAGTCCCTCAATGTTTAAGTCTGTTTTGTTGGGTGTCTAATAAATAATAATAATAATAATGCTGGATTAATCCCCTGTCTCCAGGATTCTCTTCTGGATGGAGAAGGATCACCCACTATCAGCCATCCTAGACTGGGCCGGCATGCCTCTGGATCACCCTCCCCACTCGGTAGCCTACCACAACAAAGTTGGTATTTAAGTTGCTGACTTCTAGCAGAACAGTCAATACTTAACAGATGTTTTACCTCTTAATCTCAACAGTACAGAGAGAGTCAAGGAGAAGCCCAGTGGACCATCTCCCCAAAACACTGCATGTAAGATCTGGAGAAGTGTGAAATGGCACCCTATTCCAGTGCACAAAGTTTGACCAGGGCTCAGTTATTTAAGCTTTTGACTGTTGGAGTAAGTATTTTAAGATTAATATTTTTGTCCTCAGTCCACTCCATTGCCTTCTAAACTCCTCCCTGTTGATGACGAACCCAATATGACCAATGGAGACGGGGGTTGTCTCGAGAGCTGTGATCTGGACCTGACTACAGAGGACCTGGCTCACGTCATAGCCATTGTAAGAACTCTCCTATCTGTTAAATGAGACCCATTAAAACAATGACATTTTCTTCTTTTAGATCCACAATTGTTATGAAGTCTTTTATAAAGTGCAATGGTTGTCCTCTCCAGGATCCATGTCTGCTGCTGTCTGAGAGTGAGACTGCCTGCCCCTCTCCTACAGCTCCTCCTCCCTTCTACTGTAGGGAGTCCTCCATCTCCATCACCCTGGACGAGAAGACCTCTGCTCGGGTAAAACGACTCATTCCTTTAACATGTAGGATCAGCAAGTCTAAAGTGCTTACTATTCTGATTTTGTTTAAGTCTCCCTTGACAGTGTTCCCTATCTGTACCCAGACTCCCATCTCTGAATCTGGGAAGCAATCCCCCTGTAACGGGGTAGTGCCTCCTTGTACCCCAACCCCCACCCAGGGGCAGCTGTTTTCTACCCCTCCCAGCAGACGTACACTCAGCATGGCCCCCTCTGTTCCCTTCCAGACCATGCATTCGGTAAGTCTACCCTACCATACTTTTAACGTGCTCATAGAATGGGCAACAGGCTTTAGTCTGAATACCCATAAAATACACTCCCAGTTAGTCTTTGAGGGACATTTTAGTTTGAGTCTTGGGTCTGTTTTGTCTCTGAAGGTATTCAAGGTGAATGCCTCCTTACTTCCGACTGGAGACTTTAAATCTGATATTATCCCGTATTCGGACTCCGGCAACGACCTGTGCTATGTCACCACCAGCACCCAGACCCCACCGGATTTTGCTCCCCTGGAGGACGAACACCTACAGTCGGGTATGCCAGAGTTGTGTTCATTAGGGCAGGGAATTGAAAACGTTTTGTAATGGAAAACTCAAATTCGTTTATTGGGCAAGTCAGCAGCATACCACCCTGCATACCACTGCTGGCTTGCTTCTGAAGCTAAGCAGGGTTGGTCCTGGTCAATTCCTGGATGGGAGACCAGATGCTGCGGGAAGTGGTGTTGGAGGGCCAGTAGGAGGCACTCTTTCCTCTGGTCTAAAAAAAAATATCCCAATGCCCCAGGACACTGCCCTGTGTAGGGTGCCGCCGTCTTTCGGATGGGACGTTAAACGGGTGTCCTGACTGAGGTCATTAAAGATCCCATGGCACTTAAGAGTAGGGGTGTTAACCCCGGTGCCCTGGCTAAATTCCTGATCTGGCCCTCAAACCATCATGGTCACCTAATAATCCCCATGTTACAATTGGCTCATTCGTCCCTCTCCCCTGTAACTATTCCCCAGGTCGTTGCTGTAAATGAGAATGCATTATCAGCCAACTTACCTGGTAAAATAACGGATAAATAAAAAGACCAGGGGTGTATTCAATACGCATGAAATGTTTCTATTTGACTTTGTTGGGTCCCTCCCTGTTCTTTATATTGGTAAACGGTTTCCAAGACTTAATCAATACACCCCTTGTTTGTCTGTTTTCTTCTTAATGAATATGACCAAGTCTACTCTTATTTCTCTCCCTTGGGCAGTGAACCAGTCTGAATGTCTGGTGGGTGGTGGTGGACAGATCTTCCTGTCCCCTAGCCAATCAGGTGGTACCATGGGCCGTTCTGACCAATCATACTACAGAGGATCTGTTAGAGGTATTGCACGTGGTGGCAAGGGGCTGGCACACTCCTACTTTCGCTCTTCTGGTGGGCACAGAGGTATTTATCCTCTTGTCTTCTCTCATCCCTCAATCCCATCTTTCATCCTTTCACTCTATCCTATCTTCTGCGTATGCATGTCTGCTACTGATTCAGATTGAGCTTCTAAACCTTAATGGATTGGATGAAGTGAACTCTGTTCCCTTGCCTCACAACAGTTTCCACATGACTTTCTCTTAATATTACAAGGTTTTGAGTTAGCCTTCACAACCCAATTTGTATCTGTCCCCTTCCCCTTGGGTTTGATGGGTTTCTGGCTGGTCTGTTCTCCCCAGGAGGAAGCTTCATCCCCCAGGCTCACCTGTACGGCGCTCGGGTAAGACACTGCTTCCCGACTCTTGTGCGCACAATCTGATATTGTATGTACATTAGTATAGATTGCTGAAGTGATATGTTGAGGTTTTGATTTGTGTAATGGTGTTCTTCACCATTAGGACACTGGCTACCAGCACAGCTACAGGCGCGGTGGAGGCAATGCAGGACAAAGGCACAATAATAGTGGTAAGTTACGTCATTCTTCTGGCTTGATACAAAATCTGATTGGTTGGGTATTTTGGAGCTTAGTTAACTGGCTTTTGATTGGTCCTCTGCAACAGGTTGGAGTGACTCCTCCCAGGTGAGCAGCCCAGACCGGGAGGGCAACTACTCCCTGGTGGACTCCGCCCACGGCGACTCGCTGCAGGGTGTTGGCATGGACCTCACCCCCCAGGTGACCCCTCATGCCCCCCACACCCTGATGCACGTACCCATGTACCCACTCCCCCAGCATCCCCAGCCCCTCCGCGTGGCCTTCACAGCAGCCCGCACAGCCAACTACACCCCGGGCACCCTGGACCAGCCCATCACCTTTGACCAGCTCCACAGCAACCTGGGGGAGATGTTCAACACCAACGTGGGTCGTTTCATCTGCCCAGCCAACGGCACCTACGTCTTCCTCTTCCACATCCTCAAGCTGGCGGTCAACGTGCCGCTCTACGTCAACCTGATGCGCAACGACGAGGTGATGGTGTCTGCGTACGCCAACGACGGGGCTCCGGACCACGAGACGGCCAGCAACCACTCCATCCTGCAGCTGTACCAGGGAGACCAGGTGTGGCTGCGGCTGCACCGCGGATCTATCTATGGCAGCAGCTGGAAGTACAGCACATTCTCTGGCTTCCTGCTCTACCAGGACTGAGCTATTGTGGCGTCTTGAGCCAACATGGAGGATACAGGTGGAGGAGACTATTGCTTTGCACTTAAAAGGAGAAACTGACATTTTTCCATTTCATGTGGCAGAATGCATATCCACCTAGTGCTGGGTTCATTGCCTACCCCAGTCCTAGAGTGTGTTCAATGTTCAAACCTTTCAGGATCACACTTTTGTTTACCCTATAAATTGCAACCACTAACTTCTGGGTCACTAAGGGGTTGAGGGGAAGAATTCCTGGTTTGACCTTTCATGACCCATAATGTGAGCGTTTTCCCATAAATGTGGTTTTTGGTTGTGGTGCTTCGAGACCGACACTCCATTTTCTGACTAAAACTGTTAGATTGTGAATAGTTGTTACACATTCAGTCAGAAAGCTGCCTCTACTATACACTGCTGCTGCTGTATTGGGTGTCACAGTTTTAGTTCTAGTAGCAGGTCCGCTTTAGTTACAATGTGTCAGGTCTCTAAGACCTTAAATGAAAAGTTATGAATTGTTTTCTTTGTTTGTTTCTGAATGACTGGGTAAATTCATTGAATGGCTAATGTATGGTTGGTGAAATATGAATTATAATGGACTGTACTTGACAATGCTAAGCACTTTAAATGCATTCCGTGCTGCCTTGCTGTGTGGGGTGATCGGGGTAAAATGGTTCGGGGGGTGTATGGTGTCTGATTCTGAACACTAAAGGCCATATTATCTATGGAGATGTGATCCTTATGTGCCTGAATAAAACAATGTTTCAGCAGTTTAAGTTGCCTTCAGTTTTTGCATGGCGCACTACCTCTTCACCTGTAGCGGTTGGTCCATCCATTTAGTTAGCAGTAGGCCATGGCATTGTATCTCACTATAAATGCATTTTAGATGCTGTACAGTTCTGCATCTTTAATGTACAGTCCATGCGGAAAGGAGAGTATTAGTTTTTCCAAAGGATATGTCATCTCTGTATGGTTTGAAATGTCACTTCACATTAGCATCTCAGCCTACAGATCACAGTGCATGTATTACTGTCTGAGTAGTTGTCTATTCCTACAGGTATAATTACACTTAAATGTAAAATCTTAGGCCAGTGACAAAAGGATACTAGCAAATGGTAAGAAATACTGTACGTGTGTAACGTCACTAGCATATCCCATCCCTCTTTCACTACAGCAGAGAAAGAGGCCAAGTGACCAAGACAACTGGTCCCAAAATCTGTCTTCTGCAACATGAATTTCTAAAAATGCTATGCTCACCAAGCAACAAGTTATTGTATGGCGGTCAATGAGTGTCAAATGTGGAGTGTGCCTGTTCACACACATCTGCCCTCTCATTGGCTAGACTGGTCCCACGTGATCTTGCCGCCTCTCAACTGCCTTCCCTTTATGACACTTCTTTGTTAGAGCGGCCACTTTGAGTATCTGGTTAATGGATCATCTGTCTTTCAGTGCATTTATATGGTGTTGAGTACATTGCATTGTATTTAATAGTAAATCACATTTTATAGGGTATGAATAATGTGACATTAACACACTTCTACTTGAGAATAATGCATCTGTTCCCCTGCTCAGTTGAAGATGCACTCCAGACAAAGGAAATTACCTCTAACATTTTTGGCAGTTAAATATAACAAAACATAAAATGCAATTGTTAACAAATTTGTTCACTAGCATGATCACTGTACTTTTAGTTTATGGTTTGCCATTAGCCAATCTGTGTTTCTCAACGAGTTCAAAGCACATGAATGCATCCAACTGGTAGTTACCGCCTTCCCACTTGGTTAGAAACGCTGCATAACATATAGGTGGCGTTCCCCTGCTTAAAGGTTGCATGCATCAAACAATGGTTGCGCGCCACGTCATCGACTGTGCCATCGACGGCCAGATTGCTGTAACGTGGTTAGCTGATACGTAAAATACCTATCCAGGTGTTGTAAGATCTGGCATGTGTCAGCAATATCTGGGCAGAGGAACGTGCCCAAAATGTGGCATGCTGATACATAAAATACCTATCCAGGGATTGAAAAATCTGCCAGTCGTCAGTTAAGTAACGTGTCTGATCTGCAGAATATGCTTATATAATTGAACTGTTGATCTCGTTATTAGAATGTCTTCCTTCGGATTCTGGTGTTGGCAGCTGCACTTCCTCATATGGGCCTCAGTCACATGTCCCTGTTGCTATACAGAATATCAGAAAGAGAATATGACAAAGGAGGTCAGAAGGGAACATTGTTTCCATAGGTGAATATGTATCTAATATAAACCATGTGAAGGGATGGTGTGAGTAATGGGGAACCAATCACTTGTCTCCACAATGTCTGTGCGTCAGTCTCTCCTTGGGCCTTGGGGGAGATGATCCTCTCCCCTGGTTTCTTTTTTTAGCAAGGTGGAGACTAAGTCACGAAATATGTCCTTTAGTGTTCTTAGTACTGAACAAAACAACAAGTTCTTTATACTGAAGGCCAAGTCCTGGCACAGGATGTGTGGGGTTGGTGTTTGGCACTATCTGAGGTTGCACCAACAGTGGGGGGGAAAAAGGATTTAGTCAGCCACCAATTGTGCAAGTTCTCCCACTTAAAAAGATGAGAGGCCTGTAGTTTTCATCATAGGTACACTTCAACTATGACAGACAAAATGAGGGGGAAAAAATCCAGAAAATCACATTGTAGGATTTTTAAATAATTTATTTGCAAATTATGGTGGAAAATAAGTATTTGGTCACCTACAAACAAGCAATATTTCTGGCTCGCACAGACCTGTAACTTCTTCTTTAAGAGGTTCCTCTGTCCTCCACTTGTTACCTGTATTAATGGCACCTGTTTGAACTTGTTATCAGTATAAAAGACACCTGTCCACATCTTCAAACAGTCACACTCCGAACTCCACTATGGCCAAGACCAAAGAACTGTCAAAGGACTCCAGAAACAAAATTGTAGACCTGCACCAGGCTGGGAAGACTGAATCTGCAATAGGTAAGCAGCTTGGTTTGAAGAAATCAACTGTGGGAGCAATTATTAGGAAATGGAAGACATACAAGACCACTGATAATCTCCCTCGATCTGGGGCTCCACGCAAGATCTCACCCCAAAATGATCTCACCCCATGGGGGTGGAAACATCATGCTTTGGGACTGTTTTTCTGCAAAGGGACCAGGACGACTGATCCGTGTAAAGGAAAGAATGAATGGGGCCATGTATCGTGAGACTTTGAGTGAAAACCTCCTTCCATCAGCAAGGGCATTGAAGATGAAACGTGGCTGGGTCTTTCAGCATGACAATGATCCCAAACACACTGCCCGGGCAACGAAGGACTGGCTTCGTAAGAAGCATTTCAAGGTCCTGGAGTGGCCTAGCCAGTCTCCAGATCTCAACCCCATAGAAAATCTTTGGAGGGAGTTGAAAGTCTGTGTTGCCCAGCAACAGCCCCAAAACATCACTGCTCTAGAGGAGATCTGCATGGAGGAATGGGCCAAAATACCAGCAACATTGTGTGAAAACCTTGTCAAATGTTTTCTGTAAGTCTTCACCTCTGTCATTGCCAACAAAGGGTATATAACAAAGTATTGGGATAAACATTTGTTATTGACCAAATACTTATTTTCCACCACAATTTGCAAATAAATTCATAAAAAATCCTACAATGTGATTTTCTGGATTTTATTCCCTCATTTTGTCTGTCATAGTTGAAGTGTACCTATGATGAAAATTACAGGCCTCTCTCATCTTTTTAAGTGGGAGAACTTGCACAATTGGTGGCTGACTAAATACTTTTTTTGCCCCACTGTATCTTGAGATGGTATATAACCCAGAGGCTCACTCCATTCAGTGGGATCTCACTCCATTCACATTGTTGGTGGTGTGACCAGCTCCCTTATCGATACATATAGAGAATATCTTGATTGATGATTGACCTTGACTCTCCTCATTATTTATTCAAATATCCACTACAAGAGCTACGTGCCCGTTTCATGCGTCAACCACTGGTTGCATGCCATGTCATCAATTATGCCGTCAGGCACCCGATTGCTATAACATATGATGTGGTTAGCTGATATGAAAAATACCTATGCGGGTGTTGTAAGATCTGGCATGCGTCAGCAATGTCTGAGCAGGGGAACACCCTGGAGGGGAGCCTGCTCCTTATTGGCCACCACACACCTCCATCAAAAAAACTATAACAACCACCTGGAAAGAGGTGGGCCTTTGCTATAAAGGGTGATCACCTGTATTCATTAGCCCTCTTTCCACTAACAAAACCAGTTCAACAGAGTCTTACAGATTGTATACTGTAGAATGTATTATTGTGGTGGCCAATGTTAAGTATATCCCTATTGAAAATGTATATATTGTTTGTAACAGAACCTGGGCTGGCAGACACTAGCTAGCCCTCCAACCCGGCCTTGCAAAATCGGCTTGAGCAAGATGGAAAACTAGCCAGACAGGTAAATTAGACCCTAGCTGTTGGATATCTATTCCCAATTTGAAGTGTCCCAGTTCAGTTATTGTTTCCCTGGAGCAGGTCTCCTGGGGCCCCGGACCTCAGGGGGCCAAGCCTACAGAAAATGGGGAGGATTGGAGATGTCTACTAAGGTCAATACTATGCTGATGGCCAAGGGGAAAACTGATGGTTCCTCTGCCACTATCTGATAAGGTGAACAAGGGTTAATGTAACTTTCTCTTCCTCTGTCCTGGTCCTGAGGAACCACTGTCCAGGCTTTGGATCCAGCCCTAAGGGTCAACTATCCATTGAGACTCAAACTACAGACTAGCGTTTGTTCATACTTGTGTTTGAAAACTATCCTTATTGTCAAGTACAAAACATTAGGAGACATTACTAATATTGAGTTGCACCCCCTTTTGCCCTCAGAACAGCTTCAACATTTTCGGGGCATGGACTACAAGGTGTTTAAAGTGTTCCACAGGGATGCTTGGCCCATGTTGACTCCAATGCTTCCAGCAGTTGTCAAGTTGGCTGGATGTCCATTGGGTGGTAACCCATTCTTGAAACACAGGAAACGGTTGAGCATGGAAAATCCCAGAAAGTTGCAGTTCTTCACACACACACAAACCGGTGTGCCTGGAACCTACCATACCCCATACAAAGGCTCTTAAATCATTCACCCTCTGAACAGCACACATACACAATCCATGTATCAAGGCTTAGAAATCCTCCTTTAACCTGTTTCCTCCCCTGCATCTACACGGATATAAGTGGATTTAACAGGTGACATCAACCAGGGATCATAGCTTTCACCTGGATTCATCTGGTCAGTCTGTCATGGAAAGAACATGTTCCTAATGTGATGTGCACTTGTACGCACAGGGGTGCTGTCATAAGAAGCGGACAGAACTTAAAGCCCTGTGGATCGATGAGGAATTTAAAAGCTGTCTGGTTGAGGGACGAGGCAAAAGGAGTGATGAATATGTTTGGCTGCACATCTGATTGAGAAATGACTAAACTGAAAAGAAATTGTATTATGAAGCCAAGATAAGTGACATAACCTATAGTGGAAAAATAGCTTCCGAATACTTTAAAGGAAATTATGGACAGACTAAATTAACTCACAACCTTTTGATGGTGCCAATTAAATAATTACTACTTCATTGGCAAATGTAGGCATGAAATTCCAACAACAAACTGAGCCATGCTATTCATGCATGGAATACCTATTGAAAGAAATGTGCAATTTAAAATGAGTTAGTTTGGGTCAGGTGGAAAAATGTATTGTCAATAAATGAGAAACTACCTGGTATTGACAGGATGGTAGCCTCACAGCCGGCAAGGCTTCCGCCTGTGGCTGCAGATTGACAGGGGCGGCCTATTCTGAGCTAAACTGACCAAGACTCACCTCAAACACAGAAAACCTCACAATTCTGCCCCAAAACAATGACAATTTCTCCTAACCAGTGGCATATGGACTTTTTACATGATTGCTAATGCCGCCTTTTGATAGGCAGTGCTCACTTTGTCAAAGGCAGGGGAGCCAAACATCGTGCTCTAGGTACTCGTTGTGGCGGGCCGGGCGCCTGCAGGCTGACTTTGGTCATCAGTTGAACTGTGTTTCCTCCAACACATTGGTGTGGCTGGCTTCCGGGTTAAGCGGGCGGGTGTTAAAGAGCGAGCATGACTCGACCTTCACCTCTCCCGACCTTGTTGGGGAGTTGCAGCGATGAGACGATCGCAATTGGATGTCACGAAATTGGGGAGATTGTGGGAGCTGTGCTGTTAGATTTCACTGCAGCCGTTCGATATTATTGACCACGTGTTAAAAAATACGTATGGCTTTTCAACCTCTGCCATATCATGGATTCAGATGTTATTAAACATGTCAAGTGTGGTGTGCCCTCTACTCTTCTATTTTTACTGATGACCTGGCATTAAACAAAGCCTGTGTGTCTATGCACGCTGATGATTCAACCCCATATGCTCAACTTGACTTGCCTAGTTAAATAAAAGGTTACACATCCACAGCAACCCTAAACGAAGCGTTTTAGTCCGTTTTAGAATGGGTGACCAGTAATCAACTAGTCTGGAACATCTAAGAGCATTGTATTTGGTACAAATCATTCCCTAAATTCTAGACCTCAATGAATCGGATCATTAATAACGTTTCTGTTGAGGAGACTAAATTACTTGGTGTTAACTTGGATTGTAAAACTGTCATGGTCAAAACATATTGATTCAATGGCTGTAAAGATGGGGAGAGGTCTGTCTGTGATGATAGATGCTCTTCTTTTTTGACACCACACTCCACAAAGCAAGTCCTGCAGGATCTAATTGAATCTTATCTAGATTATTGCCCAGTTATATGGTCAGAGGCACGTCTTGCTCTTCAGTGTAATCAGAGGGTTCATATCAATACTATGCATGCCAGTCTCTCTTGGCTAAAGGTAGAGGAGACATTGACTGCATCACTTTTCTTTCAATTGGGAGTGTTATATTCAAAATGGTTTGCTTAGTCAACTTACACTCAGCTCTGACACACACTTACCCCACCAGACATGCCACCAAATTCAAGAAAACGTACAGTATTATATAGAGCCATCATTGCAAGGAACTCCGTTTCATCTCAGAAGTGGGCAGCAAATCTGGTTTAAAAAAAACAGAAAGCAACACCTAATTACACAATACTGCGCCCCTATTTGACTTCGATATGTTGTGTGTTTATGCTGATATGTAGGCTGTGTAACGTTTTAAATGTATGTACACTGGGTCACAAATGTGTTTACATCCCTGATATTGAGCATTTCCCATGATAATCCATCCACCTGACAGGTGTGGCATATCAATAAAAGGATTAAACAGCATGATCAATACACAGGTGCTGCTGTGTCATTTCTTAACCACACATCATTAAACAGCATGATCAATACACAGGTGCTGCTGTGTCATTTCTTAACCACACATCATTAAACAGCATGATCAATACACAGGTGCTGCTGTGTCATTTCTTAACCACACATCATTAAACAGCATGATCAATACACAGGTGCTGCTGTGTCATTTCTTAACCACACATCATTAAACAGCATGATCAATACACAGGTGCTGCTGTGTCATTTCTTAACCACACATCATTAAACAGCATGATCAATACACAGGTGCTGCTGTGTCATTTCTTAACCACACATCATTAAACAGCATGATCAATACACAGGTGCTGCTGTGTCATTTCTTAACCACACATCATTAAACAGCATGATCAATACACAGGTGCTGCTGTGTCATTTCTTAACCACACATCATTAAACAGCATGATCAATACACAGGTGCTGCTGTGTCATTTCTTAACCATACATCATTAAACAGCATGATCAATACACAGGTGCTGCTGTGTCATTTCTTAACCATATATCATTAAACAGCATGATCAATACACAGGTGCTGCTGTGTCATTTCTTAACCACACATCATTAAACAGCATGATCAATACACAGGTGCTGCTGTGTCATTTCTTAACCATACATCATTAAACAGTTACACCTGTGTACATACATCGCTTCCAACGTCGTTTTAGGGGGTTTGGCAGTACATCCAACCGGACTCACAACTGCAGACCAAGTGTGTGGCGTAGAGTGGGAAAGTGGTTTGCTGATGTCAACGTAGTGAACAGTGTCCCATGGTCGTGGTGGTATTATGGTATGGGCAGGCATAAACTACGGACAACAAACACAATTGCATTTAATCGATGACAGGGTTACTGCACAGACATACCGTGACGAAATCCTGAGGCCCATTCTTCCGCTGTAATCTCCTCACGGTTCAGCATGCTAATGCACTGCTCCATGTCGTAAGGATCTATACACAATTCCTGGAGGGTGACAATGTCGCAGTTCTTCCATGGCCTGCATACTTCCCAGGCAGGTCACCCGTGGAGTATGGTACGTACAGGTTGTCTACATTACAACCAGAAACACAATGAATATGCTGTTATGCTGAACTGTAATAGTAACCCCCCCCCCAATTCTGTTTTACAGGCATGTAAATATCGGTTCCCTAAGGACCACGCTGTCATCAACTGTTTTAATGTGTTTTAATGTGTTTTATGGACTCTTGAAAGACTAGTCCCATTGAGGACTAAAATATCCCAATAAAATGTTTTGTGGAGGCTACCCATGTTATTTTCGATTTACTTTATTTGTACTAAATACATTTATAGTACTACTTGCTCAAATGGCCCCACTAAAAGTATAGTGAGTGCGGCCTACTTTATAAGTAGGGCTGAGCATTGACTGGAAGTTCAACGTTAAATTGCATTAAATTCTACTCCAGGCAGAAATGAGTGTTTGAGTCAGGAAAGTTCTCTCGAACTCTACATGTCAGAATAGAATGTTGAATAAAGGCTGAGAGAATGATGCAGGAGAAACTTAAAAGAAATGTGCAGTTCTATAGCTCATGCTGTTCTACACATTTTGCGTTTACAGAACTTAGCACTTTTAAAGCTGAAAACTACGTGTTGACTGAGGGCACGGGATTGTTTGCTAAATGCAGACCAGCCAACTACGCATTGGCAGTGACACGCATTTGACCCTCTTCTCACGCTTTGAAAAGTACTACTTTTATTTAACTAATTCGTCCATTTTATATAGTCGACGCGTAAACTTTTCTTCTGCGCTCCAATCTTTTTAAAAAATCTGCGCCTGCAATTTATCACGTGCGTAACCTCATTTTCCTGTCTTGCCACAGCACATTGAAGCATGCGATTGGTCTAGTTAAGAGATTGGATGCATGTTTTAAAGAAATGCCTCTCAATATTGGAGATAAAGAACGCTATCTGCTCAGTTGATAAAACTCTGAAAATAATATCTCTATGTACAATATTGTCAAAGTTAGGTTGTTACTCCCGTCCCTATTGCATAAGGCAGCCTTTTGACAGAATGTCCTAAAGTCGATTTCGTGATTGGTATTTAGGCTGTGACAACGAAAAGGCAGCAGATAGACCTACAGTAAGTTTTAGCAGTGACGTTTGGGAGGGTGACCTGATTTGTAGCTATGTACATTTAGTCTTTGTGCTCTGGGAAGGAAGTCAGCAGGAACTAAATTAATTCCAAACTCTACTAAACGAGAGCGCTGAATACCTCAAATTCACCATGCAGATTGAATGAGAAATAAACTACCTGGATTTATGGATCATCAAAGAGAATGACTCATTATGGGCAGACTAATACACAAAGCCCACAGCAAGGTACTGCAGTCTGTGGATAGTATGCATCCCCTTCCCCTCAAGAATGGTCTACCATCTAGCCAGTTATGCAGGTTAAATCATTCTGTGGCCACCAGACAGATTTTGACAGCAATGCTAACAAAAATAACAGCTAATTTCAAAATGAGGCGACAAGGACAAAACTCTTGATGCTGCAATGACACATATCTTAAACTAAGAATGACTGAACTTGAAAGAAAAACAACGCTTCAGTCTTTTGCACTGAGTACACCAAGGGTTCAGAGAAAATTAAAGCAAATCCTGACAAAGCACAGGCATATTCTGCAATCAGACAAAATCGCACACCTTTTTCAAGGGACCTCCACTGGTGGTCCAGAAGCATGGTCGCAATATTGGAGATAACTTGGTGAGATCTGACAAGCCCACTCAGACACTCTTGACACCCATTCCAAATGGGAACGACACATGTTGTTCATGCGCACAGTGCCACAGCACAATTAAAAACATCCTTCAGACAACCACAAAAAGGTTGAAAAATCCCTGTTAGGGCTATCATCTCATGCAAGACCAAGGGAGTAATCTATCATCACCTCTTCATGTGGGAAAAGCCTACGTAGGACAAGTGAAAATGCAGTTAAAACAACGCATAGCTGAGCACTGCACCTCAACCAGGTGTAAAAACATTGACTATCCAGTAGAAGCTCACTTTGTTGAAGCTAACCATCCCATCCTCCCTCAAATACACAGGCATTGAGCATGTTGCTCTGCCAAGGAGAGGAGGTAACATTGAGATCCTACTACAACAGGAGGCTCACTGAATATCTAAAAACATTGACCCCTAGTGGTCTGAATATTAACTTTGATCTCATGGCCTTAAGAAGAATTCTTTATTTTATGAACAAGTCTTCTAAATGTATATATTCTTTCTACAACCTATTAGCGTACACCTAATATTTTTCCTCTGTTGATGATGCTTATTATACATTAAGGTTGAACCAAAATATGACATGTAACAAATGAAATGCAAAACAAATATGTGAAATTGAATTGAACAATGTGTATGTTGACGCTAATATTATGTAGAATATTCAATTATGTTTCTATATGATAACAATAGCCTAATATATTTTTATGCCATAAACTATTGTTTTTTTAAGTTTCACTAATTCATTCGAATTAACTTAATCATTATGACACACCCCTCACTGTCATTGGTTGCACTAATTGCACTGTTTGTCTACATAACCTGGTTCAAGTAGTCATGACTTTACCCTGTAGAAGGCACAGTGATGCCGAAACGTTGGTAAATACTAAATTATGATAATTATATTAATTACTGGGAGTTTATATATGGAGTGTGCGACTCTCCTTATTTTGATAGTTTATTTGCCTTTAGTCAGCACCTCCACACAAACACATTTTTCTGGGTGTGCGCCAGCTCATGCGTTTTGTTCTACCTATATCCCCCCACTAGAATCCCCATACATTAATGAAGACATCTTCTCCATCCTGGAGGGGGAAATCAATAATTACCAGGCCCAGGGACATAGTCTGTAGTGACCTAAATGCCAGAACCGGACAAGAACCTGACACCCACAGCACACGGGGACAAACACCTGCCTGGAGGTGACAGCATTCTCTCCCCCATATGCCCCCCTAGGCACAAATATGACAACAAAAACGGGTCACAACTCCGACAGCTCTGTCGCACGCTGGGTATGTACATAATCAATGGTAGGCTTCGAGGGGACACCCATGGTTGGTACACCTATAGCTCATCTCTTGGCAGTAGTACTGTAGACTACTTTATCACTGACCTCAATCCAGAGTCTCTGAGCGTTCACAGTCAGCCCACTGACACCCCTATCAGACCGCAGCAAAATCACAGTCTACTTGAACAGAGCACTACTCAGTCATGAGGCATCAAAGCCAAAGGAACTGAGTAATATTAAGAAATGCTATAGATGGAAGGAATGTAGTGTGGAAACCTACCAAAAAAACGATTAGGCAGCAACAAATTCAGTCCCTTTTAGACAACTTCCTGGACAAGACGTTCCACTGTAATAGTGAAGGTGTAAACTTGGCATTAGAAAATGTAAACCGTATATTTGACCTCCGGCATCCCTATCAAATCTAAACATTTCAAACAGAAAACCAAAGAAAATGAACAACAATAACAAATGGTTTGATGAAGAATGCAAAAACCTAAGACATTGAGAAACCTATCCAACCAAAAACATAGAGACCCAGAAAACCTGAGTCCATGCCTTCACAGTGGTGAATCACTAAAACAATACAGAAATCTGCTCAATGTAATTGAAGAATCCATAGACTAACCACTTCTGGGAAAATTGGAAAACACTAACCAAACAACACAGAGATATCTATCCAAGTGGAGATGTATGGGTCAATATTTTTGGCCCTATAACAAACAGTAAAAATATACACATGATCAAATACAAATATTAGAATCAACAATTAAAGACTACTAGAACCCACTGGAGTCTCCAATTACATTGAATGAACTACAGGACAAAATATAACCAACCCAAAAAGGCCTGTGGTGTTGATGGTATCCTCAATCAAATGATAAAATATACAGACAACAAATTCCAATTGACTATACTTAAACACTTTATCATCCTTAGCTCTGGCATCTTCCGCACTTATTGGAACATAGGACTGATCATCCTATCCGCAAAAGTGGTGACAAATTTTGATCCCAATAACTACAGTGGGATATGCGTCAACAGCAACCTTGAGAAAATCCTCTGCATTATCATTAACAGCAGACTCGTACACTTCCTCAGTGAAAACAATGTACTGAGAAACTGTCAAATTGGCTTTTTACCAAATTACCATACGACAGACCACGTATTCACCCTGCGCAGCCCAATTGACAAACAAGCAAACAAACCAAAACAAAGGCAAAGTATTCTAATTGTAACGACTTTCGTCTGTTGAATGAAGAGAGTCAGACCGAAATGCAGCGTGTAGGTTACTCATGACTTTAATGAAGATAATCGCGGTACATGAAATAACTGTATATGAAAACAACAAACGAACCGTGAAACCTATTACAGCCTATCTGGTGACAACAACACTAAGACAGGAACAAACACCCACAAATTACAACGCGAAAGTCAGGCTGTCTAAATACGGTTCTCAATCAGAGACAACGACAAGCACCTGACTCTGATTGAGAATCCCCCAGGCAGCCAAGCCTAACTAGACACACCCCTAATCATACACAATCCCAATTACTACAAACCCCAATACGAAACACAACATAATAAACCCATGTCAAACCCTGGCCTACCCAAACCTATACCAAAAACACAAAATACAATGACCAAGGCGTGACACTAATGCTTTGTTGATTTCCAAAAATCTTTTGACTCAATTGGGCATTAGGGTCTGCTATACATATTGATGTAAAGTGGTGTTGGGGGAAAAACATAAGACATTATAAAATCCACGTACACAAACAACAAGTGTAAAATTGGCAAAAATCACACACATTTCTTTCCAAAGGGCCGTGGAGTGAGACAGGAATGCAGCTTAAGCCCCACCCTCTTTAACATATATATCAGCAAATTGGCGAGGACACTAGCACAGTCTCCAGTAGCCGGCCTCACGCTACAAGAATCTGAAGTCAAATGTCAACCATTTGCTGATGATCTGGTGCTTCTGTCTCCAACCCAGGAGGGCCTACAGCAGCACCTAGATCTTCTGCACAGATTCTGCCAGACCTGGGCCCTGACAGTAAATCTCAGTAAGACAAAAATAATGGTGTTCCCAAAAAGGTCCAGTCGCCAGGGCCCCAAAGATAAATTCCATCTAGACACCGTTGGCCTAGAGCAAACAAAAAACTATACAGTACATACCTTGGCCTAAACATCAGCGCCACAGGTAACTTCCACAAAGCTGTCAACGAGCTGAGAGACAAGGCAAGAAGGGCCTTCTATGCCATCAAAAAGGAACATAAAATTCGACATACCAATTAGGATGTGGCTAAAAATACTTGAATCAGTTATAGAACCGAATGGCCTTTTTATGGTTGTACGGTCTGGAGAAGAGTCCCCTAAGCAAGCTGGTCCTGGGCTCTGTTCACAAACAGACCTTACATTGCCCCAGGACAGCAAAAAAAATAGACCCAACCAAATCATGAGAAAACAAAAAGGTTATTACTTGACACATTGGAAAGAATTAACAAAGAAAACAGAGCAAACTTGAATGCTATTTGGCCCTAAACAGAGAGTACACAGCGGCAGAATACCTGACCACTGTGACTGACCCAAACTTAAGGAAAGCTTTGACTATGTACAGACTCAGTGTGCATAGCATTGCTATTGAGAAAGGCCGCTGTAGGCAGACCTGTCTCTCAAGAGAAGACAGGCTATGTGCACACTGACCACAAAATGAGGTGGGAACTGAGCTGCACTTCCTAACCTCCTGCCAAATGTATGATCATACGAGAGACACATATTTCCCTCAGATAACACAGATCCACAAAGAATTTGATAACAAACCCAATTTTGATCAACTCCCATATCTACTGGGTGAAATACCACAATGTGCCATCACAGCAGCAATATTTGTAACCTGTTGTCACAAGAAAAGGGCAACCTGGCTTGAACCAGGGACCCTCTGCACACATTGACAACAGCCATCCTCGAAGCATCATTACCCATCGCTCCACAAAATCCACAGCCCTTGCAGAGCAAGGGGAACAACTACTTCAAGGTCTCAGTGCAAGTGACGTCAACGATTGAAACACTATTAGCGCGCACCCCACGAACTTGTTAGCCATTTCACATCAGTTACATTTACTTATTTTGTGCTTTAACTATTTGCACATCATTACCACACTGTATATAGACACATAATAACATGTCAAATGTCTTTATTATTTAGAAACTTCTGTAAGCATAATGTTTACTGTTAATTTTTATTGTTTATTTCACTATTGTTTATTATCTACTCCACTTGCTTTGTCAATGTTAACATATGTTTCTCATGCCAATAAAGCCATTGCGTTGAATTGAAATTAACATTAAATTCTCTGGCAACAGCTCTGGTGGACAAATTTGTGCACAAAATTGGAGAGAAATAAGCTTTTTGTGCATATGGAACATTTCTGCAATCTTTTATTTCAGCTCATGAAACACAGGACCAACACTACATGTTGCGTTGAAATTTTTGTTTTGAATATTTTTTCAGTCATTTGTGGGCAGTTTGAATAAGAAATACAAATAAACATTGGATATGAAATGCTCCAGGTATCCAATATCATTTTTTAACATTTTAGTATTGTGGCCATGCTAGGCAACTCATAAACACATATTTTCTAGAGTAAGATGATGGCAAGAGTCTTCAACCAGTAGGCATAAACCACCTGAATATTGATATTCATTCGATTTCTCTTGAAGGTTTGGTGATTTTGAGAAATGAATTGTTATAAGAAGAACATTTTCAAACACCCAGCACTTGGTAAATATGGATCAGGGTTGGCCAACCCTCCTGAAGAGCAAGCACGATTTTATTCCAGCCCTTTTTAAAGTGATAGTTCACCCAAATGACAAAATGTTTGTGTCCTTACCTTGAAAGCAGTCTATGGACAAGGAGACTGCAATCTATGATGTGGTTCCCCACTGCCATCAAACCATTAAAATGTCCTGGCCAAAATCTTACACCATGTTGCATACAACTGTCCACCTGAGAACAGGGATTAATCCCTGCTTCCAACCTTCCCACTGTTTCTAGCATCAGCCTGTCTCCCTATCTCATTTCATTACTGTCTGAATAAAGTGTCAAACCACCTTTTTTTCCCCCATACTTCACCTGTCATCCACCAAAAATTGCAACGTAACAAGTCGTCCAGTTTTGAGTGTTCATTTCATGTTCAAAGCATTCTGAATACACCTGACCCGTGTTTTATTCATTTTATTTTCCACCCTGGTCATAGGCCTAAGCCATGTCAACATACGTAGAATTGCAGGAAATTAGCTTTAAAATAGTTACGTTTCCCCCTCTCTAGGGGTTGTGCCAGGGGGCAAGGAAATTCACATAGCAAATCTCTCTAAGCTTTCTTCAAAAGTTGGCAGCTCTGCAAAATGAACAAACGAAGTAGGCAGCAGCATATATTTTAACGAGGCGAGTCAGTTCAGAACAAATTCTTATTGACAGCCTAGGAACAGTGGGTTAACTGCCTTGTTCAGGGGTAGAACAACATATTTTTACCTTGTCAGCTAATGGATTCAATCCAGCAACTTTTTGGTTACTAGTCTGATGCTCTAACCACTAGAGTACCTGCCGCAGCCATAGAAGCACAGTGACATGCCTCAATGCAGTCATATTGGTTCGTTATTGGGGATGTGGCTTTCAGTTGGCTCTTTTTGGCAACACATCCTGTGATTTAATTTGATCTGTCATATTTCATCAAATCGGACTAACTCAGTGCACTGCTTGCTATGAATTATATATGATGGTGTTTGCATGTTTATGTAAAAAGACTAATGGCCTGTTTGGAACCCAGACAAGTAAAGAGCAGTTTTTGTTGTTGTTGCTCAATCTGATTTAGTGGGCCATGGCTCCCCATTGGGCCCACCCTGGCCCACGCCTCTGGTTAAGAAACATCATGTCAAATCTAAGGTTACCACAAATGATTGTGACAGAAGGGATATTTTCAGTCATGACCACTCCAGGTCTTAAGGTGGCAGTAAAAACTAATCTCTGCACTGTAAATACCTATTACAGAGAGAAGAAGAACGAAGGGCTATCGTAAATCGCCACTATTTACATTGATTTGCGTCCACCGCCTGCTGATTGCCGGTAAAATGGGGCAGGGCTAGGGCAGTTCCGTAACGCTTTGCCGAATTTGGAGCAGTGCATAAATGTGATTGTGAAACATAGCAATTACCGCTCGATTAAATACTATGGATCCCAATCGGATAATTCAAGCACTGAAGGGGACTATAGATCCCAACCTTCGGATAGCGGCTGAAAACGAACTCAATCAGGTGGGTGAATGGCCAAAATAACTTTGTTGTTTTTGTTATTCGGGCAGCATGAACTCATTTCCAGAAAGGGTTGTCCGTGTTTATGATTTGGATCGCAATAAGGCCATGTTTCGGGATCAATGATTTTGTCGTTCTATAACTTAAATGTGCATCTCTCTGTTTATTTTGTAGGACACGAAACAGTAGTTTGACATTTAATGTAACTTCCGACACAAACTGTTGCACCGGAGAACAATAGAATTTTGAGGCAGTGTGCGCACACTGTGCAGCAGTCCAGAGATGTGGCTTTTCGTGAAACAATCTAGCTAGCAAGTGTCCGATTGGATTGTAATTGTAGACATCATGCGCGAGTTGAAACATTGTAACAATTGCAGCAATTTCAGCCAGCGATAGTAAAAGTTTACAATTCTGATGGGATTTGACTGGTGAATTCGTTATAATCGCTCTTTCATCCAAAACCAAATCTAAATGCGATAGACAAATTAATCTTTAAATTGCTACATCTATTTTTCGACTATAAATTAATCATCTGTACCTATTGATTCGTGAAGAATCTCCCGAGTTTAGTTCCACTCTCCCACCCCATCAGAATGCAAAATATAAACTTGTTTCACTCTGTTTGTAAACAAAGGGAAATGTAAACAAACTCTATAGCCTCGTGTTTATTTCATGGATGGTCAGGCCTTGCATCCATAGCTCAGTCTATGAATTTAAGAGTAGTTCATTTTCTTCAGCCACTTCCTCAGCTTTTTACTGAATTAGGGGCGGGCAGAACGCTGTGTTAGTTGAAAGATGTGTGAAATATAAGACTTGTAGCATATGCAGGCCTAGGTCATGATTGCATCACTGAGAATAACTACATCTGCAATAGGGCTGCACTGCCTTGACTTTACATAATGTCCACTTCAGTAGGTTTACACTAATCAGGACAAAAGATTGGTGTGTCTGTGTGAAATGCCTGTCAGTGATGCAACCAAGTGACATTAGGGGCATTTGCTGGAGACAGAATGCTGACTGTTCTGCAGCAGGCGAGCAGTTTTGACAGGCAGAGGAGGAGGGATAGAGGGAGATGGTGAGGGAAAGAGAAAGCGTTCGGTACAAAATATCCCTTTTTAAATTGTTGGTTGCTGGCTTATTCTATTACCTTAAATCTGATAACTGGTCTGGGAGCGTGCGAATAGGCGACATGCTTCACCTGTTGTGTATTTTCCTTGTTCTTCATTTAGTACTGACCTCAACAAACCACCTGGGAATCCACCTCCTTACACTCCGCCGTGTCACCATAAAGATGTTTTGACCCCTGTGCTCACGGTGTGCTGTGGATGTCAAACTGACCGCTCAGGTGGTCAGGCGCTTGACTGTATGTGGTCCGATGTGGGTTGAGCTCATTTTAAAGCAGTGTCTTATCTTGTGTGTTCCAGTCGTACAAGATCATCAACTTCGCCCCCACTCTGCTCCAGATCATTGTGTCTGAACAGGTGGAGTTCCCTGTTCGCCAAGCAGGTAAGAACCCTGCCCCAGAACATGACATAAAGACCTGCATCTGGCTGTTTTTAAAACATCACTGGACCAATGCAACAGCTACAAACAACACTGATTAATAGCCTCACTTTGAGCCGGTGTCCCGGACACAGATCGAGCCTCCTGGACAGAAGTCACTTTCAATGGAGATTCTTCATCAAGCTGGCTTTTTAGCTGCCACGTGAATGAATGAATTGTAAGGTAGAATTGTGTCAGTCTTGCCAGTCTGAGTGATGTATATCTTTGTGCGCCAGCGGCCATCTACCTAAAGAACATGGTGAGCCAGTACTGGCAGGACCGCGAGCCCTCTCTAGGGGAGGCGGTGTTCCCCTTCAACATCCACGAGAACGACCGCACGCAGATCAGAGAGAACATCGTGGAGGGCATCATCCAGTGTCCCGAGTCCATCCGGTGGGTCCTGCTGTCCTAACCTCCTTTACCTTCCTTAACACACTCACCCTTACCTCTTAGCCTGATACTCAGGGCAGGTGGTGCCGTGCTCTGGTCCCCTGCTCTGCTCTACCAAGAGCCTTTGAAACTGTGTCACTTGATTGTATAGTTGACTACAAGTGCCCAATGAAGAGCGATGGGAGGATAATTTAGTGATGGCATGTTAGAGAAAGAATACAATGCTGATGTATGTATGTGTGTGTATTCTCTCTCCCAGGGCCCAGTTGACAGTGTGTTTGCGAGCCATCATAAAGCACGACTTCCCCGGGCGCTGGACGGCCATAGTGGATAAGATCGGCCTGTATCTGCAGTCTCAGAACAGTGGCAGCTGGTACGGCAGCCTCCTGGCCCTCTACCAGCTGGTCAAGACCTACGAGTGAGTCAACCACCCGAGGACCACTTACTAGTGTGATCAAGTCATAACGATGCTGTATTTTGAGACCCCATTTTTTAGTCCGAGTTTAGTAGTTCTGGTGTATAAGCTGAGTGACATAAATGATTATTCCATTTACACTTTTCACTCACTGCACCCAGCTTGTTGTCGATGATATCACATCTGCGTGCTGTCTCATGCTGATGTGCTGTGTGTGTCTGTGTCTATGTCTATGTCTGTGTGTGTCAGGTATAAGAAGGCGGAGGAGAGGGATCCGCTGCTAGCAGCCATGCAGATCTTCCTGCCCCGTATACAGCAGCTCGTCACCCAGCTACTGCCTGACGGCACCATCTTCTCTGTCCTCATACAGAAACAGATCCTCAAGATCTTCCACGCACTCGTACAGGTGAGAGAAGGGACTGTGTGTGTGTGTGTGTGACTGACTGACTGTGCGCTCAAGTGTCTGTGACTAACTGCATGTGGCGTGCGTGTGCACGTTTGTGTGATACTAATACCAGTGTCTATTCTGCTCCTACAGTACTCCCTGCCTCTCCAGCTGATTAATAACACAGTCATTACCCATTGGATGGAGATCCTCAGAGCTGTTATGGACAGAGATGTCCCCCCAGTAAGGTTTATTTCATCCTTCTTCATTGTGTAGACGTTCTGCAAATTCCTCTACCTATGTTTTTTTTTATTGAAGGGGAGTAACGAACCTCTGTTGTGTGTGTGTGGTTGCTAGGAGACGTTGGAAGTGGATGAGGACGACCGTCCCGACTTGGTGTGGTGGAAGAGTAAGAAGTGGGCCCTACACATCATCACCAGACTGTTCGAGAGGTGAGGGGACACGGGAGATGTATTTGTGTGTTGATGAATTTGGATGTATGTTGATGTGAATATGTTTGTGTGTTTGTGCATCGTAGACTTTCTTTTCAGTCTAACCATGTTGTTCTATACTTGCGTGGCAGGTACGGAAGCCCAGGCAACGTGACAAAGGAGTACTTTGAGTTTGCAGACTTTTTCTTGAAGACGTACGCTGTAGGGATCCAACAGGTAAGAGTTTGCAGACTTTTTCTTGAAGACGTACGCTGTAGGGATCCAACAGGTAAGAGTTTGTAACACTCTAAATATGACATGAAACCTTGAATGTATATATGTCTGTTGTCCACATCTACCAATGTTGATGTATGTGTGTACATGAGCAGCGGTAGTCTTCTGTTAAAGTCTGACCGCGTACGATCTGGTGTGACCTCGTCTCTGGGTGGTCTCCTTCAGGTCCTGTTGAAGGTGCTGGACCAACACCGACAGAAGCAGTATGTCACGCCTCACGTCCTCCAGAAGTCTCTGAACTACCTGAACCAGGGCCTGTCTCACTCCCTCACCTGGAAACACATGAAGCCACACATGCAGGTGGGTCATACAGACACCACTACACCTTGTATCCCTGTGACATGTAAATAATAATGGATTTATATATATATATATATATATATATAGCGCTTCATCACAAATGTGGGATTGTGTGTGAAATTACACCTTGTTATACTGTTGTTATGTTTGTTATAAGGTTGTGACATTACACTTTGGATTGAGTTACAGTATGTAACTTTGATTCATCTTCGTGTCAGCATTTAAATCCACTGTTTTATATACTTAGTAATTGATCTAATCTGAATACTGCTATGCTTCTAAAAACCATGTTGCAATTCCACTTCTAATAGTTAGTAGTTAACCTGAACGTGTGTGTACTGTGTGTTCCACAGACCATCAGCCAAGAGGTGATCTTCCCTCTAATGTGTTACAAAGACGAGGATGAGAAACTGTGGCAGGAGGATCCATACGAGTACATCCGCATGAAGTTCAGTGAGTACACACGTTCTGTAACTCAATCAGTTAGTAGTTACGGAGGTAGTGGGACATTGTATGGTCTGTATACACAGGCTTCCGTAGAATAGACATACAGTGAATTGTGAGCTTGGCTGGGTTTCTTTCTCTGTTCCAGATGTGTATGATGACCATGCCCTCCCTGCCACTGCCGCCCAGAGCCTCCTGTGTAAAGCAGCCCGCAAGAGGAAGGAGGTGAGTGGAGAACCACACTTGAACCTAACAAAAACTACCCAACAGTCCTAAATAGCTTATTTTCCTCATTTCCTTTCCTTAACTGAGTCTTTGCTGATATGACTTTCATCACTGCACTGTCCCCCTCTTCCCAGGTTCTTCCCCAGATGATGGAGTTCTGCCACCAGATCATGATGGAGCCCTCTGCTGACCCCCGCAGGAAGGATGGGGCGCTGCACGTCATCGGCTCCCTGGCCGAACTCCTACTGAAGGTCAGTAGTGTGTGTGTCTCTGTACTTTCTCCTCTTGTTTTATGGCCTGTTTAGTCTATCTGTGACTGAGTCCTCTCTTCCTGTTGTCGTCCTGTAGAAGCGGGTGTACAGGGAGCAGATGGAGCTGATGTTACAGAACTATGTGTTCCCTCTACTCAACTCCCCTCTGGGATACCTCCGGGCTAGGGTGAGAGAGAGACACACACACACACACGCAGCGCGCTTTCACTCCAAGGTCCCTCTAACCCAACTCTTGTCATGGAGCTGAGAATGGGTGTGTAAGAACATGTGTGAGTGTGTTTGCCGTTCTACAATCTTTAAAATGGCTCCTTCCCTCTTTATATCTACAGTCCTGTTGGGTGCTACATTCCATACAGTCCCATCCATGTGAGTCAGAATGGTCTGTCAGTCCTGTTTAATATAGACTAAACATCCCCCTCCCTGCATTTCTTTACCCCCCTCACCCCTGCTCTTTTACTTACTGGCCCTCTTCAGACTGGTGATTGTGTTGGGAAGCACCACTGCACATTTTGGTGACTGGAAGTGGATAGTGCTGATTTGTACATGATGTGGATAGGCTCCAAACTGATAGCGATGCCCATCCGTGTGGTATATAGATCATTGATTTTAACCCTGTGTTTGTCTTCAGTCGTGCTGGGTGCTGCATTCGTTCAGCCCGCTGCGTTTCCATAACGAGTTGGTCCTGAGGAATGCGGTGGAGCTGGTCAAACAGGGCCTCATAGCAGACAAGGAGATGCCCGTCAAGGTGGAGGCTGCTATCGCCTTGCAGACACTGGTCAGCAACCAGGAGCAAGGTCTGAGGTTCACACACATGCATGGACACACACACACACACACACACACACACACACACACACACACACACACACACACACACACACACACACACACACACACACACACACACACACACACACACACACACACACACACACACACACACACTGAACCCTCTCTCTCCCTCTCTTTAGCTAAGGTCTACATCAGGCCCTACATCCGGCCTGTCATGCAGGAGCTGCTCCACGTCATCAAGGAGACAGAGAACGATGACCTCACTAACGTCATTCAAAAGATGATCTGCGAGTACAACCAGGAAGTGGCTGTGATTGCCGTCGACATGACCCAGAACCTGGTACGCCTCCACTGTCTTTCTCTACTGGTTAACTGTGTGTGTGTGTGTGTGTGTGTGTGTGTGTGTGTGTGTGTGTGTGTGTGTGTGTGTGTGTGTGTGTGTGTGTGTGTGTGTGTGTGTGTGTGTGTGTGTGTGTGTGTGTGTGTGTGTGTGTGTGTGTGTGTACTGGCGTCCGCATTTGTTTCTTGAGGCAAGCCAAAGTCGATAGTGGACTGCACCAAACATCTTCGTTAGATGTGAAATTGCGTGACTAAGATCTCCTAGGCATGCCATTTTTTTAGTTAGATTAATTCTGACTGTTTTGGCTGCGGTGTCTCAAGACGGACAAACAGTACTATTGTCGCTTTTTTTTCTTGTTTTTCAAGCAAAGGTCATTTTAAGCCAGCACAGCCAAACCGAAGCATGCGAAAGCCTTAACACCGCCTGCATATGTGTGTCTCCAGGCCGAGATCTTCACCAAGGTGCTACAGAGTGAAGAGTATGAGGAGAGTGAAGACAAGACGGTGATGGCTCTGGGGATCCTCAGCACCATAGACACCATACTCACTGTTATGGAAGACCACAAGGAGGTGAGACAGACACTGGATACTCACTCGCACATTCTACAGATGTACACACACACTCACCCTATTCCGAATCGAGTCCTCTGGAGCTCCAGTTGAATGTGTGATGATTGGTGATTGATTTGCTCCCTCTCCCTTGCTTTGTGTGAACACACAGTATTATTGAGCATGGGGGTGAATGTTATGTCAGACTAGGGCTGTGACGGTCATGTCATTTTGCGTGACTGTAATTGTCCTGCCAAATGACTGCTCACCGTAATAACGTAATAACTGTTTGATCTTTTACGCATATTTGTTCCTCTCCGCTCCTGATTGCATGTGCCGCCATAGAAATAGAATGAATAGAACGGGCGTCCCCATTCAAGTCAATGATGGCATAATGGGTGTACTGGCAGCCATTGCTAGTGTACCCATAGAAGTAAAAACAGGAAGTGTTTAACCATCAACATGTGCTGTGACTTGTTGATTCACCTCCAGTGACATTACACAAAATACATACCTTTGCATGAGCCACATCAGTTATCATTTGAATGAACAAATTACATTTCGGGCAAGGAGCATCAAAGTTTCATAACGTTGTTAAGAGTCCACGTTACCGCGGGAATGCCCTGGCGTCCTGTCTTCAGCCGGCTGTTCGTTCCACTTTCTTTTATTTTTTTCTTCCCCATTTTACGGTTATGACTTATTTTCATGGAGGTCTTCATCCGTAACCGTCGGTTATACGGTAATTGTGCCAGCCCTATGTCAGACCGATATTAACCTGGGATCAATAGATGATCTTTGACCTTTTGATATCACTTTCTCTTTCTGCCTGTATCTTTCCTCTCTCACCCTCTTGACTGCCTCTCGTTCTTTCGTTATCATGTTCTCTCTCTTCCCCTCTCTCCATCTCCCTCTCTCCATCTCCCTCCCTCTCCATCTCCCTCTCTCCATCTCCCTCTCTCCATCTCCCTCTCTCCCTCTCCATCTCTCCCTCTCCATCTCTCCATCTCCATCTCTCCATCTCCATCTCCCTCTCTCTCTCAGATCACTCAGCAGTTGGAGGGCATCTGTTTACAGGTGATAGGCCTGGTGCTGCAGAAGCCCATCATAGGTATGGCAGGTGTGTGTGCTCACGTCACTCTGTTTTTGTGTGTACACACATACTCATTTGTTTGATATGTGTGTCTATTCCTCTCTGTGACCTTTTGTGTGTGTGTGTGCTTTTCACACACACCTCACACAATAACCATATTCATCTCACTTCCCTGTTCCAGTGAGCCACCCCCCTCTTTTGTATAACACCTTGCCCATTTCCGTCTCACAATGAACACTGTCTAACTGTCAAAAGCTGTTCACCTTGCACTTCCCAAATCCCAGATGACCAGGCACCATTCATGCCTGTAATTGGCTCGTGTGTGTGTGTGTTTCTGGGTGTGTAATCCCATCTGTGGTGTGTGTGTGTGTGTGTGTGTGTATCACCTCTGTGCTGTGTGTGTGTGTGTGTCAGGAGATAATACAGCTCTATGTTAATGAATGGATTATGTGATAACCTGTTATAACGAGAGTTTCCTTCAGGACGAGTGGAGGGGTCACTGTGGAAGATTATTTATCTCTTAAAGGGAAACATCAATTCGATGATCTGTTTCCTCCACTTCTCCCTCACCTCCAGAGTTCTACGAGGAGATTCTGTCCCTGGCGTTTGGGTTGACCTGCCAGACCATCTCCCCTCAGATGTGGCAGCTACTGGTGGTTCTCTACGGGGTCTTCCAGCACGACTGCTTTGACTACTTCACGGGTACAGTACGGAGTCACTGGTCAACAGTCACCTGTCTGTTAGTGAGAATATTGGGCTTACACACCTGTCTAGATGAACATTGAATATCACAGTGAATGTAATGTCGAATTGCATGATGGTGACGCTGATGCTCGCCCAACACGATGATGATCTCGGTCTGGTCTCTTTCAGATATGATGCCTCTTTTGCACAACTACGTCACCGTGGATACAGACACGCTCCTGTCCAACCCCAAATACTTAGAGGTCATATACACCATGTGCAAAAAGGTGTGTGTGTGTGTGTGTGTGTGTGTGTGTGTGTGTGTGTGTGTGTGTGTGTGTGTGTGTGTGTGTGTGTGTGTTGTTTTCAGGTAGAGTTTGATGAAGTGTCCCATGTTGACCTTTGACTCCTGTGCTGTAGGTGCTGACCAGTGATGCAGGTGAGGATGCAGAGTGTCACGCTGCTAAGCTGCTAGAGGTCATCGTCCTCCAGTGTCGGGGGAGGGGCATCGACCAGGTGAGAATGACCGCGAAGACTTCTGGGTAGTATTTAAGGGTAGACGTGGTCCCAGTTCAGCCCAAACCAGTTCGCTTTCCCTTCCCACACCCTGAATCTCCCGTTAGGAGGGATGATTGCTATCAATATTGTATTGATTCTTCTCTCTCAGCCCCATGTTATCTGCCACAGTTTTAATGATGTTCCTGTAAATGTCAGACAGATATCACCCAGTCAACAATAGCTATCTCTTGTTCTCTCTCTTTCTCACTCCCTCTTCCCCTCCAGTGTATCCCGTTGTTCGTGGAGGCTGTGTTGGAGCGGCTAACCAGAGGTGTGAAGTCCAGTGAGCTGAGGACCATGTGTCTGCAGGTGGCCATCGCTGCTCTCTACTACAACCCAGCCCTGCTCATCCACACGCTGGACAACATGCACTTCCCCCACAGCCCACAGCCCATCACCGCTCACTTCATTAACCAGTGGATGAATGATACTGAGTTCTTCCTGGGGTAAGTGTATAAACTAAGCCATATGCCGGATTAAGTGATATGCTATTCTATAAAATCCTTCATACATGATTAATATTACCTTTTGAGCTCATCATGTAAATGTAATTAGCTAGAGCGTCGGGGCACCACAAAATAATATTTATAGAGCTGTTATCTTCCGAATAAACTCTTAAAGACCTAGTATTATTTTACATCAATAGCAGCCAATATTAATCGTCACCTTAATTCAGTTTCATCTGAAAGTTGTAAATTCTTGGTTATCTTCACGAACCCTGGCTAACAAGTTGAGTCAGCAACACAAAATTGGGTTTAATTATTTATTTACTAAATACCTAACTAATCACACAGAATGAATTATACCTTGATTACAAATGACGTCATAAAGGAAAACGTTCCCAGCGGGCGGAACAGATATGACAGCTGGTTACACAAAAGAAAAGGGGCTGTTGTGGTAACGTTGTTGTGTGGTAGACGGGATACTCTGTCTGTTCTTTCCTAGCCTACGTTTGCAGCTGCTGTTGCTAACTCAACGGCTAGGAGGTATCACTTCTGTAGTGAATAAGAGTTCAAAGTTCATACCATTCGCAACCAAAGCTCACGCTGAGGTTGGCTACGTTCTGTAGTTATTATCTGAACCATTCTGACATCGGACCGTCGTCCTCACATCCTCGGAACAGGAGGTTATATTGTCGTCAAGGCTTTATATAGGAAGGTGAGAAGGTTGTGTCTAAAACATTTTATAACCCATGTCTCTTCACAGGGGCGGGCCACTGATTGAGCAGAGCCCTAACCTTATGAAAACCCAAATCTCTCATTTGGAAGCTAAAATTACATTTAATCTTTTCACCAATAATTTTATATTCAAACATTTAAATTGAACAACAATTCCATGTGAATCCGATAACTCTGATGTGTAGACTTTCCACTGTAGAGTTTATGTCATCCTATCATCGATGAGAATGTCTCAGATGACAACCGAACTGACATCATATTCATTAAGTACCACCGCATATGTTCAATTGATCAGATTACCAGAATATAGTTCATTTCCCCCCACCTACTGATGTTCCCAGAATCTCTATGTTAACCAAGGGTTTTGCAAATGTCACATCAGTAGGGTAGAGCGAGGCAAAGGGGGGAAGAGGTATTTATGACTGTCATAAACCTACCACTAGGCCAACGTCATGACACGCCCTACATCCTATGCCATATACACAACCCACTATAAAGTACACAGTGTCTAAACAACGTGCCCTAAACCATGATGCCTAAATACTACTAGACCCATACTGTATACAGTCAACTTCATCAACTATATTGTTAGCCATCACTGAGTCACACTGTGGTCTTCCTATAGCAGTGTAAAACATATGGGATATACAGTATTTATACCTACTACAGTACACTATACATGATTTATTCACCACCTACATGTAGTTCATTCTCTCTCTCCCTCCCTCCACTCTTCCCTCTCCCAGGCTCCATGACCGTAAGATGTGTATCATCGGACTGAGTGTTCTGATGGAGCTACCCTCCAGGCCAGTGGTGGTCGAAGGGGTAGCGGCTCAGATCGTCCCCAGCGTCCTGCTCCTGTTCCTGGGGCTCAAACACCTGTACTCCTCCCGCCTCAACAAGCCAGACCTACTGGCCTGCACTGGGGTACCCGAGGAGGACCAGAACGGTGAGAGGAGGAAAACGGCCAACAGAGGAGGAGAGGAGGCAGGAGCAATGAGAGAGGAATGGAGAGAGCAGGCAAGAGAGGAGGAGAGAAAGGGAATGGCGAGTTGCTAATACTGTTGAGTCAAACCTTCTGTTTGGAAGCCATGGGGTAAGGTCAGGGATAATGTCAATGGTAGAAGATTAAGACTAGACCTAGATATGGATGTGGTAGGAATCAGTCCTCAGCTGATCACGCGTGTTGCTTTACACATCTGTGGCCAGGTTTCAACACCTCTCTCTCGCTTGACTTCTCACTCTGAATACAGGTCATATTAGTTGCACTACATTGCCCTACATGCCGCAGGGCAGCTGTGCTGGCATTCCTCAGTCAAGTGTAAAGATCGGCAGGGTACAGGGGACGTTAGATGAAGGAAATTGTTATGTATGTTAGCTAAGCAGCTGTTACTGTAATTGGGTATATTAAAACGGCATTAAGAAAAAATTGTGCCTTTCAAAAAAGGTAAAAGGGTCATTTCTTTCTATTCATTCTGTTTTTCTATGTGTTTGTGATTCGCTGTGTCTGTCTGTCTGTCTGCATGTGTGTTGCGTCCACAGAGGAGATCCCCAGTGATGAGGATGAGGTGAATGCAAACCGTAACACCACGATGCAACAGCAGACCTGCACACCCGTAGGCCACGAGGACGATGAGGAGGATGAAGACTACTGGGATGAAGAGGGGCTGGAGGGGACACCCCTGGAGGAGTACAACACGCCCTTGGACTATGACAATGGGGAGGACGAGTACCAGTTCTTCACCGCTGCCCTACTCAGTAAGCGGTTACACATCTACACACACCGACCTGCTCACAAACGCACACACACACACACACACACACACACACACACACACACACACACACACACACACACACACACACACAAAAATGAATATGCATGCATACATGCCAGGCATCTAATTCCTTTCTCTCTCCTGTGTGTACTATAGGGGTCCAGAACACTGACCAGCCTTGGTACCAGTCTCTGACCACGCCCCTCAGTGATGACCAGAAGAAACAGCTGCAGGAGATCTACAGCCTGTCCCAGCAGAGGAGGAGCACCAATGGTGAGAGAGGACAGAGGGCCAATGGTGAGAGAGGACAGAGGGCCAATGGTGAGAGAGGACAGAGGGCCAATGGTGAGAGAGGACAGAGGGCCAATGGTGAGAGAGGACAGAGGGCCAATGGTGAGAGAGGACAGAGGGCCAATGGTGAGAGGACAGAGGGCCACAGAGGGCAGAGGGCAATGGTGAGAGAGGACAGAGGGCCAATGGTGAGAGAGGACAGAGGGCCAATGGTGAGAGAGGACAGACAGAGGGGACAATGGTGAGAGAGGACAGAGGGCCAATGGTGAGAGAGGACAGAGGGCCAATGGTGAGAGAGGACAGAGGGCCAATGGTGAGAGAGGACAGAGGGCCAATGGTGAGAGAGGACAGAGGGCCAATGGTGAGAGAGGACAGAGGGCCAATGGTGAGAGAGGACAGAGGGCCAATGGTGAGAGAGGACAGAGGGCCAATGGTGAGAGAGGACAGAGGGCCAATGGTGAGAGAGAGGAGGACAGAGGGCCAATGGGGGGAGGAGAGGGCCAATGGTGACAGAGGGCCAATGGTGGGTGAGAGGTGAGAGAGGACAGAGGGCCAATGGGAGGTGGTGAGAGAGGGAGGACAGAGGGCCAATGGTGAGAGAGGGAGGACAGAGGGCCAATGGTGAGAGAGGGAGGACAGAGGGCCAATGGTGAGAGAGGGAGGACAGAGGGCCAATGGTGAGAGAGGGAGGACAGAGGGCCAATGGTGAGAGAGGGAGGACAGAGGGCCAATGGTGAGGGAGGACAGAGGGCCAATGGTGAGAGAGGGAGGACAGAGGGCCAATGGTGAGAGAGGGAGGACAGAGGGCCAGAGAGAGGACAGGGGGCCAATGGGGAGAGAGAGGAGGACAGAGGGCCAATGGTGAGGGGGGAGAGAATGGTGAGAGAGGACAGAGGGCCAATGGGGGGGGGTGAGAGAGGGAGGACAGAGGGCCAATGGGGGAGAGAGAGGACAGAGGGCCAATGGGGGAGAGAGAGGACAGGGGGCCAATGGGTTGGAAGATGGTGAGGCTGAAGAATAAGGATGCAGGGTGTAAAATACAACATACAGTAAAAGGTTGTTGATTTCAACATGTATTTTGACAAGCTGTATTTTCCATTACGTTGAGTCCTAACACTGTGTCATGTTGTTTCAGAGCTGTAAAGGACATGGCTGAAGGCCTGGATGGAAGGAGGAGTAGCAGCAGAGTTCTGGCCTGATCTGAAGTGGATTTAAAACACACCAAGAACTGTTTCAGTCCAGATCAGACCAGATCTAACTAGACTTTACTGATCCCACCAACACCGGGCCATCTAGACCCATAACTGAACTGGGTGGAGACCCAACAGAGACCATAATACCAGGACTTTACACACTTTACGGTTCACCTCCCAGACCGTAATTGGACCACACCCACCCCAGAGAGGGTGTGTGTGTGTGTGTGTGTGTGTGTGTGTGTGTGTGTGTGTGTGTGTGTGTGTGTGTGTGTGTGTGTGTGTGTGTGTGTGTGTGTGTGTGTGTGTGTGTGTGTGTGTGTGTGTGTGTGTGTGTGTGAGAGATTGATGTCCTACTCTGTATCACTGACCAGCAAATTCATCCTCTAGTACAGTGCAATCCTTGGGTCTGTGATTCTGTAACTGAGTGAATGTAAGTATTGTACACAAAATCCCTGTTTCTTTATAGCCTGGCTTTTGTATGGTCTTGAGAGGACTGGCCAGATGTCCTTGGTTGCCATGGCATCAATCAGAGCCATATGTCAGTTAGTCTGAACCAAGGCTGTGGTGCTAATGGACGGACAGACAGACTTGTTTGGGGTGAAAGGTTAATGGTTAGGGGTCAGTGACCTTTGACCCACGGGGGGGTTCCTTTCACTCTGATGAAATGTAATAGGGGGCAAGATGCTGGGAGGAGAGCTTTTGTTTGTCTTTGTCTTGTTTTTATAACTGTTTTCGTTTAACTTAAGAAAATCATAAACGTTCATGTAACATCTAGCCCAGTGCTCTTTCCTGTTATGTCACTATAGTGAGTGTTTGTAGGTTTGTACTCTTCTGCCTGCAGGTGCGTGTGGGGGTTAAGATTTTTTATATTGATTTCGCACAGAGAACATGTGGATATTGCTGTAGCTGAAACTTTGCATCTTTGAACATCTCTTCCTGCTCTGTTGAATCAATACTAGGTCAGAGTTCACTGCTGCGATCAATCCTCATTTATAAAACATCCAGCCCAGTAACACACAGTTGGATTGAACAACTACTGTAACATTATGCAGGTTAACAGTATCGGCAGGAGTAAATATGTTTTCATTTACAGGCTTCTCTCAGGGCCCATGTTCAGATACTTTAAAAGGGGATTCCTCCCTCCATGGTTCTGACACAAGACAGAGGGAATAACAGGGTGAAATCTGGCTTTCACCAGTCCACAAACTATCTGAACTTGGGTATCAAATTCAAATCACAGCTGAGAATCTCTCCATATCAGACAGTTCTTTCTCTCATGTCCCCAGCTGTCCAGAAAAATGTCCTCTGGAATGTTAGAGATGTCCAAATACCACAGGGCTTCTTTCTGCGTTTTATAGTCAGCATTTGATTCTCTAGTGGAGTCAGAGGGCTCTGCTTGCAGGGTTGGGAGTCAGATCCTGATGTTTCAGATTGGACACTTGGATGGGTTTGGTAAAGCGACGGTGCTCTTGCTCTCCCTCTCTCTCTCCCTGTGTTAGTATTCTGTGTGTGTTCAGCTGCAGTTTGTATGTTCTAGCCCACTGCAGTTTGTACTGAAGACTGTGTGTGTGCGAGACAGTAAGGAGCAGCCAAGCGTTGAAGAGCTGTCGAACTCTGCGGGCGGTGAAACCAACACGGGGGGGGGGGGGGGATGATGTTCTCCAACAAACACCCTCCCCCTCTCTCTCTTCATTTCTATTGGCCTGTATGACTGAGTGACCGTTTTCTGTAGGTGATGTTGCGTATTCCTGACAGTTCCAGGCCATGCTAGGATGCTGTTGCAGTAATTAATTTTCAGTCTCACACCAGTAGAGGTGAGAGAGAGCAGTATAGAGAGACCCAGTATAGAAGGTACCAGTTACAAAGAGTGATGCTGATCCCTGCGGGTGATTGTGTCAAAGTTTCAAATGTGGCCAATTATCTATGCCGATCTACACTCCCTTCAGTTAACTCTAGTCTACTGCCCTGGTAATAATCGAGGGGATTCTCTGGCCACTGTGTCCCAGTGAGGGTGTCTCTCCTCCAGCCTGCCTGGTGGCCTCTTCTCCTTGGGGAGCAGAGTGGAGGTAATGATGATGGCCATAGGCCATGGTGTGCTGGGCAAAGCTAATCAGATCGGAGTATGAGAAGGGAAAACAAGGTCAGAGTCTGAGAGAGAGACCTGACTGCAGTTCAGCAACCAAATAACCCATTTCCACAGACAGTTTAAAAAGTGAGCTGAAGTCCCCAGCTCACTATTGAGTGGAGTACTGTGATGTGTGTTTGCTCTCTGGGGCAGCTAACTGCCTGTTGTCTCTCTGCAGTGTGTGCCTCTGTCAGAATCACTTACCTGGATGGATGGGGGTAAGCAAAGTTCAGGTGAAGTGCATTTTGTGTCACGTGGTAGTTCCCTGCCCTTTATAGCCACCCAAAACACGCACACGCGCACACGCACACAGAGAACTCTCTCCTGCTGTTGTCTGTGTGTGTCCAGGGCACACAGGGGCTGTCTCCACATGCCATTGAAGCTGAGAGATGCAGACTGACTAGCGCTGACTGTGGCTTTATCTCCGCTGTGTGAGTCAGAGGTTCCCAGACTCCACCACAGTTGGTGAGGAGTGGGAATAAATAAAGGTGTCAAGTTTCCCAGGCGCTGGTGTCGACTTGAGGGAGCATCCACAAACAGTGTAGCCTCCCTATGAAACTGGCCTCTGCTAAGAGGAGTGGACTTCTATGGCACAGGTGAGAGTGTGCTGCCTCGCACTGTAACAATACAGGGTTAGTGGTTCAAACCTCATTCCTGACTCCTCCCCCTCCACCGCTGCGTTAGTAATGGGATATTTGATTCCGAATGGAGGTCTTGGCTACATTGCAACTTCTGCTCACACGCCAGTTAATTGCATTTGCTTTGGTAATGAGGAAGGCTGATTGCATATCATGAATCATGTGCCACTCTCCTGCCCTTGTGCCTCATCTTCTTTAACCCCGGAGGGGTTCTGAAAGAGCGGGTCTCCAGTTGGGCTGGTCTGTGCTTCCCGGTCAGAGGAATAAGGCAACCTCAGAGGGAGGTTTTCCAGAGGACATGTGGTTCTGTACAGAGGAGAGATGTGAATGAATAAACGGCATGAGACAGAATCAGTAATGGCACAAGAGCAATAATGGACTGTCTAAGGAGATAGTGACACCCGCAAAGGACTGTATAATAGCATCAACTACTATTAACAACTAGCAATAGGTTAAGTCTGGCGACTCCATCCCAAAGCTCTTCATTCCAGAGTAGTAGTATTATAATCACCTCTCCTCCTAATGAGCTATTCATCCTCAAGTACACCCTTGAGATTGAATACCACCTCGTGCTGCGATGGGCCTGGTGGTGGCATAACTGCCAGACCGGCTCGTTTGGTGGCAGTCAGCCACCGAGCTGTAAGCCTAGGGTAATGAAATCAAACGCTATTGTAGAAAGAGAGGGGCCCTGCACTCGCCTCGAATATGTAACCGTGTCATTACCGATGGATAACGGCTATTGTGGTCGACACGCTCCGTCGCCCACAGGACTGTAGGCCTGCCTAGCCCTTCTGGGCGGTGTGGCGGTTGGTGAGTGCACCATGTATTCTGAAGGCAATTAGCGCACAGAACGGCACCTTGAACATTTAACATTTACATTTAAGTCATTTAGCAGACGCTCTTATCCAGAGCGACTTACAATGCAACGTTCCAATGAAAAAAATTAACTAATAAGCAAATTAACGAGGCAAAACCATTTAATTATTTTTAGTTTTCTCCTGGTCCCAGAATTGTGAGGTGAATATATAATATATATATATATTATATTATATATATATTATATTAATATATATTCACCTCACAATGTTGTGTGTGTGTGTAGCAATGTTCCCTCAAATGTTTTCCCGGCACTGAGCAAATTTCAGGTCTGCTGAGTGCAAACTTGAACATTGTGAAAATTCTATGCGACTTCCAGTGCGTGTTTACTGTGAACACTGAGGCTGTACCCACTCTAAGTTACACAGTTTTAACAGTGGCCAAGTAGGCTACTGTGACTATTTGCTCATAATGTAAGCCTACCAGAGTGGCCTGCCATCAAAATCAAAGGAGAAAATGCATCCCATAACATTCTAACATGGAAGTAGCTGTTCTATCATTCAGCCTACAGTTGCAGCCAATGTGTGGTGTTCTCCTGTGCCCTCAGCCTACAGTTGCAGCCAATGTGTGGTGTTCAATGTCGGCCTACATTCCATGAGACTTAAAAAAACAAACATGCAGAGCTTGACATTAACCTGTTTATCCACTTGTCTTTCAGACAAGGGGGTGACTGAAAATGTTGTTGTTTGATGCAAGTAACCACTTAACAAAATACAATGCATTATTATTCTCATACCATTACTACATAGACAGGCCTAATAATTCCCTAACTAGCAAAGGATATGAACAAAATGTGCATGTGGCTACATGCAACTCTCACTTTGATCTCAAAACAAGTTAATCTACTCATGACCACTCATGCTGTAAACACAGTCCAGTTCAAAGTAAATGGCAAAGATCCATATATGGCAATGGTCTATTGCATGTAGGTCTACTGCAGTGGTGTAAAGTACTAAAGTAAACATACTTTTAAGTACTACTTTTTGGGGGGGTATCTGTACTCTACTATTTATATTTTTGACAACTTTTACTCCACTACATTCCTAAAGAAAATAATGTACTTTTTACTCCTTACATTTTCCCTGACACCCAAAAGTACAAGTCACATTTAGAATGCTCAAGCAGGACAGCATTATGGCACCTATCAATATAACACTTTGTCATCCCTACTGCCTCTGATCTGGCGTACTCACGAAACACAACTACTGTGTTTGTAAATGATGTTGGAGTGTGCCCCTATAATTAAAAATAATATGAAAATCATGCTGTCTTGTTTGCTTAATATAAGGAATTTGATGTATAGCATTTACTTTTACTTGGTACTTTTACTCATGTATGACAATTTAGTACTTTTTCTACTACTGTACTTAAGTACATTTAAAACCAGATAATTTTATACTTTTACTCAAGTAGTATTTTATTGGGTAATATTCACTTTTACTTGAGTCGTTTTCTGTTAACTTGTCTAAGACTTCGCCAGCAGCCAATGAGCCCAAACCAGCCAAAAGAAATATCCGCCATGTTGCGCAGTCAACATTAGTCAGAAATAGCATTATAAATATTTACTTACCTTTGATGATCTTCATCAGAATGCACTCACAGGAATCGCAGTTCCACAATAAATGGTTTTGTTCGATAATGTCCATCATTTATGTCCAAATAGCTTATTTTGTTAGCTAGTTTTGGTAAACAACGAAAAGTACAAAAAGTTATATTACAGGACGAAGAAACTTGTCAAACTAAGTATAGAATCAATCTTTAGGATGTTTTTGTCATAAATGTTCAATAATGTTCCAACCGGAGAATTCCATTGTCTGTAGAAAAGCAATGGAACGAGAGATACCTCTCATGTGAACTGTGCGTGACTGAGAACGAGGCTGCTGCCAGACCCCTTAGTCAAAACAGCTCTCATTCGCTCCCACTTCACAGTAGAAGCCTGAAACAACGTTCTAACAACGGTTGACCCCATGCCTTAGGAAGTGCAAAATGACCTAAATCCCACTGTGTATTTGATAGGAGTTCAAAAACTACAAACCTCAGATTTCCCACTTCCTGTTTGGATTTTCTTCTCGGGTTTTTGCCTGAGTTCTGTTATACTCACAGACATCATTCAAACCGTTTTATAAACTTCAGAGTGTTGTCTATCCAATACTAATAATAATATGCATATATTAGCATCCGGGACTAAGTAGGAGGCAGTTTACTCTGGGCACGCTATTCATCCAGAAGTGAAATGCTGCCCCCTATCCCAAAGAAGATTTAAAGTATCTTTACTTTTACTCAAGTATGACAATTGAGTACTTTTCCACTACTGGTCTACTGCAAGTCTGATTGCAATAGAATCCTACTCCGATGTGTTCTGCCAACAACAAAATGTTGAATTGAAAGTGGCTAATATTTTGAATTGAAAGTGGCTAATGTTGAGTTGATTTTTTTTTTCAATCTTTTTTTTTTAACCTTTATTTAACCAGGTAGGCTAGTTGAGAACAAGTTCTCATTTGCAACTGCGACCTGGCCAAGATGAAGCATAGCAGTGTGAACAGACAACACAGAGTTACACATGGAGTAAACAATTAACAAGTCAATAACACAGGAAAAAAAGGGGAGTCTATATTCATTGTGTGCAAAAGGCATGAGGAGGTAGGTGAATAATTACAATTTTGCAGATTAACACTGGAGTGATAAATGAAAAGCTGGTCATGTGCAGGTAGAGATATTGGTGTGCAAAAGAGCAGAAAAGTAAATCAATAAAACAGTATGGGGATGAGGTAGGTAAAAATGGGTGGGCTATTTACCGATAGACTATGTACAGCTGCAGCGATCGGTTAGCTGCTCAGATAGCAGATGTTTGAAGTTGGTGAGGGAGATAAGTCTCCAACTTCAGCGATTTTTGCAATTCGTTCATTCACAGGCAGCAGAGAACTGGAACGAAAGGCGACCAAATTAGGTGTTGGCTTTAGGGATGATCAGTGAGATACACCTGCTGGAACGCGTGCTACGGATGGGTGTTGCCATCGTGACCAGTGAACTGAGATAAGGCGGAGCTTTACCTAGCATGGACTTGTAGATAACCTGGAGCCAGTGGGTCTGGCGACGAATATGTAGCGAGGGCCAGCCGACTAAAGCATACAAGTCGCAGTGGTGGGTGGTATAAGGTGCTTTAGTGACAAAACGGATGGCACTGTGATAAACTGCATCCAGTTTGCTGAGTAGAGTGTTGGAAGCAATTTTGTAGATGACATCACCAAAGTCGAGGATCGGTAGGATAGTCAGTTTTACTAGGGTAAGTTTCGCGGCGTGAGTGAAGGAGGCTTTGTTGCGAAATAGAAAGCAGACTCTTGATTTGATTTTCGATTGGAGATGTTTGATATGAGTCTGGAAGGAGAGTTTACAGTCTAGCCAGACACCTAGGTACTTATAGATGTCCACATATTCAAGGTCGGAACCATCCAGGGTGGTGATGCTGGTCAGGCGTGCGGGTGCAGGCAGCGAACGGTTGAAAAGCATGCATTTGGTTTTACTAGCGTTTAAGAGCAGTTGGAGGCCACGGAAGGAGTGTTGTATGGCATTGAAGCTCGTTTGGAGGTTGGATAGCACAGTTTCCAAGGACATGCCGGAAGTATATAGAATGGTGTCGTCTGCGTAGAGGTGGATCAGGGAATCGCCCGCAGCAAGAGCAACATCATTGATATATACAGAGAAAAGAGTTGGCCCGAGGATTGAACCCTGTGGCACCCCCATAGAGACTGCCAGAGGACCGGACAGCATGCCCTCCAATTTGGCATACTGAACTCTGTCTGCAAAGTAATTGGTGAACCAGGCAAGGCAGTCATCCGAAAAACCGAGGCTACTGAGTCTGCCGATAAGAATATGGTGATTGACAGAGTTGAAAGCCTTGGCAAGGTCGATGAAGAGGGCTGCACAGTACTGTCTTTTATCGATGGCGGTTATGATATCGTTTAATACCTTGAGCGTGGCTGAGGTGCACCCGTGACCGGCTCGGAAACCAGATTGCACAGCGGAGAAGGTACGGTGGGATTCGAGATGGTCAGTGACCTGTTTGTTGACTTGGCTTTTGAAGACCTTAGATAGGCAGGGCAGGATGGATATAGGTCTGTAACAGTTTGGGTCCAGGGTGTCTCCCCCTTTGAAGAGGGGGATGACTGCGGCAGCTTTCCAATCCTTGGGCATCTCAGACGATATGAAAGAGAGGTTGAACAGGCTGGTAATTGGGGTTGCGACAATGGCGGCGGATAGTTTCAGAAATAGAGGGTCCAGATGGTCAAGCACAGCTGATTTGTACGGGTCCAGGTTTTGCAGCTCTTTCAGAACATCTGCTATCTGGATTTGGGTAAAGGTGAACCTGGAGAGGCTTGGGCGAGTAGCTGCGGGGGGGGGGTTTATCGGTGGTGACCGTGTTACCTAGCCTCAGTGCAGTGGGCAGCTGGGAGGAGGTGCTCTTGTACTCCATGGACTTCACAGTGTCCCAGAACATTTTGGAGTTGGAGCTACAGGATGGAAACTTTTGCCTGAAGAAGCTGGCCTTAGCTCTCCTGACTGACTGCGTGTATTGGTTCCTGACTCTTCAGGCGACTTACAGGTCCAGTGGAGTGCCTGAACAGTTGGAAGGTGGTGATTGACTCCGCTGTCCTGGCGTCGTGAGGGAGTTTGTTCCACCATTGGGGAGCATATCGCGGGGACTATTCGATGCTCTTGCAGTCCGCCACAGGATGTTTTTGTGCTGGTCGAGGGCAGTCAGGTCTGGAGTGAACCAAGGGCTATATCTGTTCTTAGTTCTGCATTTTTTGAACGGAGCATGCTTATCTAAAATGGTGAGTAAGTTACTTTTAAAGAATGACCAGGCATCCTCAACTGACGGGATGAGGTCAAAGTCCTAGGATACCCGGGCCAGGTCGATTAGAAAGGCCTGCTCACAGAAGTGTTTTAGGGAGCATTTGACAGTGATGAGGGGTGGTCGTTTGACTTCGGCTCTGTAGCGGATACAGGCAATGAGGCAGTGATCGCTGAGATCCTGGAAGACAGCGGAGGTGTATTTGGAGGGCCAGTTGGTCAGGATGACGTCTATGAGGGTGCCCTTGTTTACAGATTTAGGGTTGTACCTGGTGGGTTCCTTGATAATTTGTGTGAGATTGAGGGCATCTAGCTTAGATTGTAGGACTGCCGGGGTGTTAAGCATATCCCAGTTTAGGTCACCTAACAGAACAAACTCTGAAGCTAGATGGGGGGCGATCAATTCACAAATGGTGTCCAGGGCACAGCTGGGAGCTGAGGGGGGTCGGTAGCAGGCTCAACAGTGAGAGACTTATTTCTGGAGAGAGTCATTTTCAAAATTAGTAGTTCGAACTGTTTGGGTATGGACCTGGAAAGTATGACATTACTTTGCAGGCTATCTCTTCAGTAGACTGCAACTCCTCCCCCTTTGGCAGTTCTATCTTGACGGAAGATGTTATAGTTGGGTATGGAAATCTCACAATTTTTGGTGGCCTTCCTGAGACAGGATTCAGACACGGCAAGGACATCAGGGTTAGCAGAGTGTGCAAAAGCAGTGAGTAAAACAAACTTAGGGAGGAGGCTTCTGATGTTGACATGCATGAAACCAAGGCTTTTTCGATCACACAAGTCAACAAAAGAGGGTGCCTGGGGACATGCAGGGCCTGGGTTTACCTCCACATCACCCGCAGAACATGCAGGGCCTGGGTTTACCTCCACATCACCCGCGGAACAGAGGAGGAGTAGAATGAGCGTGCGGCTAAAGGCTATCAAAACTGGTCGCCTAGAGCGTTGGGGACAGAGAATAAAAGGAGCAGATTTCTGGGCATGGTAGAATATATTCAGGGCATAATGCGCAGACAGGGGTATGGTGGGGTGATCACCATTATCACAGTAAAAAATAGCAACAGTTCGCCTACCCGGCGTGCAGGGCAGCTGAGTAAGGTGCACCTACTGCCAACAGCCCGAGACAAATAATAAAAATAGGAACACAAGGCTATATCGTTGTTTTTTTACAGAAATGTTTGGCGATTGACTAGGAATGCCTTGGAGATTGACCAATCGGGTTGGTGACAATTGCACTAGAAAGTTTAGTGAAGTTCAATCTCGTGCTTCTCTCTGTGTGTTGATATTTCTCCGCAGCAGTCTCGGGGCTACTGCGTGTTTAGAGGGAACATTGGTGTGCAGCATGGATAGGGATGAAATGACCTTGCTGTGTGTAGCGGCTAGATACATGGGCCTACCTAAGAACAGGTGTTTTTATACACTGGTGAATAGCGAGCTGATAATGGATGAAACACATGGTCGAGAAGACAACCATGATCCGTGTAGACGGCTAGACGCCAGCTGCTGGGTGAAGAAATGGCCTGGACCAGCCTTCATGTTGATGTGGATACAGCAATAGTATAATTTGCACAGGGGTGGGAAACTAGCGGGCAACGGGTGGCCCACGAGCCCCACCCCATTTGAAGGCCCTCGGATCAATTTCCACAAAATAAATGTCTTTTAGGAATTCAGTCAGGTTTCAACTGTTGCATGTTAGAATACACAAGATGCAATTTTGATGCAAACATTCCTCCACCCTATGGCAGAATGTGTAGACCTGCAGGAAATTAGCTGTAAAACAGCTCATTTTCCTATCTGCCCCATAGCGAAATGAGTAGAATTGCATGAAATTAGTTATAAAATAGCAAAATATTGTGTCCCATGGCAAAAATATGTAGGATTGCAGCAGTTGCTTTAAAACTAACATTCTCTACACCCTGCGAGCAACTGCAGCCCCTCGTGAGTTTAGATTTGTTGTGGCCCCCCCGCCACAATCAAAGTTGCCCACCGCTGTCATAGGATATCCCATGACCGCACAACCCTCTGGCTATGACTAGAGAGCAAGAGAGGAGGAGGAAAGAGTAAGGGGAAGGAGTGCTTGACAACTTTGAGTTGTTTTGCCCTTTAGCATGTCTTTCCCAGTGGGCATGCCCCACCCCCTCCTCCTCCCCAAGTTCTGTCATGCTGGACTCAGGGCACAGGAGGTGGTTGTCTGCAGGTGTTGTACGCCAGTTTGTTTCCTGGCAGTCTGTACATGGTTCAGTGATCAGTGTACCCTTTGCCAACCCTCTACTCTGCCATCAGAACCCCCTCCCTCGTATCCCCTGCTGGCTAAGGTGACAGCTATTCACAAGTCGTATAAAGTACAACTGTGTGTTTGTCAAACATGTTATTCATACCCTATTAAAAATGTGTTTTAAAACACACAACAATGTCATGTACTTCAACAAATTGGGGGGATAATTAGATTTTTGCAACCGGTAATACTGTAATCAAATAGTAGTGATTGTGGTTGTACCTCCACCCTGTGGGATTTTCACATTTTGGACCCCCATCCCTAAAATTAAAATGGACAACTCCTGAGTGAAAATGCTTAATTTTTCACGAGATAGGCACTCACATTGGGAGTTGTCCAGAAACATCTGTGGAGATGTGGGCCAACAACCAAAGGCTGGTAAAAATCATAAAAACCACATCCCTTGAGTGCATCTGAAATGTCATTATCATTAACTGTAAAGTTACTGTACTTTAGAAAGACTGGATTTCAAGCAATACGTCGTTAGTAAAATAGTTTTATGACCCAAAAAACGGTGTGTCTTGATGGATGACTGCTGAATTTACTAGGATAAAACAAACAAAATATTCTAAATGCAACAATCAGTATGAAGTCACTGATGCTGTAGTAATACAGGGCATTTTGAAAATCAAATCAGTTTATTTATTTATTTATACGGTTTAGCAGATGTTAGAGCGGGTGTCAGATGCTTATGTTACTAACAGTTAAATGTCAAATAATTCAAATGTAATAGGGAACAAAATACAACAAAAAAAAGACTAGATAAAAATACAGGACAAATTGGATGAACTCAAATAGCACTGTAGTAGTAATAAATTCTGTAAATGATCAACAATCAGTATGAAGTCAATTAAAATACAATGTGCAATAGTAGAATTATGAGTTACGTCAGATACAGTATTTACTTACAGGCTGAAACGGGAAGTGACCAGTGGTTCAATGTCTCTATAGCATGGGACCGCGGCGTCATAGCTTGTGTGTTTTGTGTGAATGACTGTGCGTCACCTGGTACATGGCTAGTGTTGGCTGTTCAACAGTTGTTTTTTTGTCTCTCGGTCTTGGCACTGATGCACCTTTACTGTCTGTCGGGCGGTAGCCGGTGAACAGTCCTTGGCTTGGGTGGCTGAGGTCCTTAATGATCTTCTTGGCTTTCCTTTGACACCAGGTGCTCTAGCTGGCCTGGACTCTGTTGAACTGGTTTGCTTGGTGGAAAGAGGCTAAATGAATTCACTCTTTTATAGCAATGCCCCGCCTCTTTCCAGGTGGTCGTTATTGGGTTTTTGATTAAGTTTAATGGAGGTGTGTGGTGGCCAATAAGGGGCAGGATCCCCTCCAGGAAGGGGGACGTGAGAGTTTTCTACAGTACTTGTAAGACATTATTAGAGATGACCAGGCAGAAGTGAGTGAGGAGCACCCTTCTCAAGTTGAACAGTAGGCCAATCTGAGCCACCCGGTCATATGGTAAACAAGGCAGCATGGTGGATCTTTCAGAATGTATTCACCATACAGTAGGCCAATCTGAGCCACCCGGTCATATGGTAAACAAGGCAGCATGGTGGATCTTTCAGAATGTATTCACCATACAGTAGGCCAATCTGAGCCACCCGGTCATATGGTAAACAAGGCAGCATGGTGGATCTTTCAGAATGTATTCACCATACAGTAGGCCAATCTGAGCCACCTGGTTATATGGTAAACAAGGCAGCATGGTGGATCTTTCAGAATGTATTCACCATACAGTAGGCCAATCTGAGCCACCCGGTCATATGGTAAACAAGGCAGCATGGTGGATCTTTCAGAATGTATTCACCATACAGTAGGCCTAGCCTATATGTTTCAACTAGTTTCCTTGGGAAGACAGATACTCAATACTTCATTATTTTATTGTGTTACTATTTTCTTACTTTTGAACTGCATTGTTGGTAAAGGGCTCGTAAGTAAGCATTTCATGTCTGCACTTGTTGTATTCGGCACATGATTTGATTTAAAGCCATAGCCAATGCGTTTTCATCATGAGTGCAAACACACTTCTGTGTGTGTGTGTGTGTGTGTGTGTGTGTGTGTGTGTGTGTGTGTGTGTAATTTAGTGCAGTGTTGCGTGAGTGTCTTGTAGCCAGTCATAGTTGTCAGTTTGTGTTGCTCCCACCGCCACTCATGTAGCTGCTGACTTGTTACATCCAGGGACTGTTACACACACTCCGCTGCCGTGAATGAGTGTTAGAAGCAAACTTGGGTCCAGTGCCACAGTGCTGGCACACACTCCAACCCTGCTTACACACTATTTCCCCACATGAACACACACTATAGCTTCTGCCAAGGTCTACCACGGGTTAGATACGGTGATTTTCAGTCCTATACTGTGTATGCAACATTCAAAAGGGGGGAGGGGTTGTTTTGAGCCGCACATTTTTGCAAAAAAAAAAAAAAAAATGTTTTGGCTTGCCTGTATTGCATGTTATTTTGGCATTAATATCAGTTTGTAAACATTGTTAAAAAAATAAACTTGGGAAAAAAACGAGCTCCGACTGGGGAAAATACGTTTTAAACGGTCATCCAATTCGGGATTGTAAATCTGCAACTCGGGCCTCTTTTAAGAGCTACGACCTGAAGATCATTGACGTCATCGTGATTCGACCTTGTTTTTTTGGTGTTCTTTTCCAATTGTCTTGAAAGCACCATAAATCCAGAGAATGCCAGACTTTGATGACTAAATTTGCCCATAAAGCACCGTTGGCCACCTTCCTGTTCAAATGAGCACAGCACAACAAGGTGAGTCTAAAAATGTATTGTATGCTGCTGCATAAATGATGTAATATGCCAGGGAGATACAGTGGGGCAAACAAATTATTTAGTCAGCCACCAATTGTGCAAGTTCTCCCACTGACAAAGATGAGAGACCTGTAATTTTCATCATAGGTACACTTCAACTATGACAGACAAAATGAGAAAAAAAATCCAGAAAATCACATTGTTAGGATTTTTAATGAATTTATTTGCAAATTATGGTGGAAAATAAGTATTTGGTCACCTACAAACTCCACTATGGCCAAGACCAAAGAGCTGTCAAAGGACACCAGAAACAAAATTGAAGACCTGCACCAGGCTGGGAAGAATGAATCTGCAATAGGTAAGCAGCTTGGTTTGAAGAAATCAACTGTGGGAGCAATTATTAAGAAATGGAAGACATACAAGACCACTGATAATCTCCCTTGATCTGGGGCTCCACGCAAGATCTCACCCCGTGGGGTCAAAATGATCACAAGAACGGTGAGCAAAAATCCCAGAACCACACGGGGGAACCTAGTGAATGACCTGCAGAGAGCTGGGACCAAAGTAACAAAGCCTACCATCAGTAACACACTACACCACCAGGGACTCAAATCCTGCAGTGCCAGACGTGTCCCCCTGCTTAAGCCAGTACATGTCCAGGCCCGTCTGAAGTTTGCTAGAGAGCATTTGGATGATCCAGAAGAAGATTGGGAGAATGTCATATGGTCAGATGAAACCAAAATATAACTTTTTGGTAAAAACTCAACTCGTTGTGTTTGGAGGACAAATAATGCTAAGTTGCATCCAAAAAACACCATACCTACTGTGAAGCATGGGGGTGGAAACATCATGCTTTGGGACTGTTTTTCTGCAAAGGGACCAGGACGACTGATCCGTGTAAAGGAAAGAATGAATGGGGCCATGTATCGTGAGATTTTGAGTGAAAACCTCCTTCCATCAGCAAGGGCATTGAAGATGAAATGTGGCTGGGTCTTTCAGCATGACAATGATCCCAAACACACCGCCCGGGCAATGAAGGAGTGGCTTCGTAAGAAGCATTTCAAGGTCCTGGAGTGGCCTAGCCAGTCTCCAGATCTCAACCCCATCGAAAATCTTTGGAGGGAGTTGAAAGTCTGTGTTGCCCAGCAACAGCCCCAAAACATCACTGCTCTAGAGGAGATCTGCATGGAGGAATGGGCCAAAATACCAGCAACAGTGTGTGAAAACCTTGTGAAGACTTACAGAAAATGTTTGACCTCTGTCATTGCCAACAAAGGGTATATAACAAAGCAATGAGAAACTTTTGTTATTGACCAAAAACTTGTTTTCCACCATAATTTGCAAATAAATTCATTAAAAATCCTACAATGTGATTTTCTAGATTTTTTTTCCTCATTTTGTCTGTCATAGTTGAAGTGTACCTATGATGAAAATTACAGGCCTCTCTCATCTTTTTAAGTGGGAGAACTTGCACAATTGGTGGCTGACTAAGTACTTTTTTGCCCCACTGTATGTATAGTGTAGCTAAGAAAGTAATACTAAGTTTATGTTGTGTAGTAAGCTGTTAGTAGCCCATGTGCCTCACCCTAATAATTTGGTCTATTTTCTCCTCTTAAATTCGCCTCCTGTTCTGACTTGATGGTGTACATGTAGCCTACAACCTGTTGTAGAGAAATGTAATCATTGAATATTGTAAGAGCTATCATTGTCTGCTTATATGCCCCCTTCATTTATCCTACGGTTCTGACTTGGTGTACTGGGAGAACACTATAAAAACGACCCATGTTCTGAATTCGGTTGCTGTACATTTCAAAAGTGCTGAACAAATAGTTATATTGACTACATCCGTCCTAGTTCGCTCATTAATGTCTTAATCGAAATTACGGATGGCCTCTTATCCACTTGTCGCCTTATGCAATAGTTTGTACATCTCAATTGCCAGTAGAAACCACATTTTTTCAAAGCAAGTCAGCCATATCAGCTATGTTTTTTAAAAGGCAGTAAATGAGGTGGATTAAACTGTTTCGTTGCCAGACACGGCTCCGCTGAAAGCCAGGTGTAGCAGTGGTAAGGTGTTGGGACAGCTTTATGTAGGCCCTAACAGTTTGTGGGCACCGTTTGTCACCGTTATAGTACAATTCATGTATTGTTTAGTGTTGTGTAGTGGCTTTGCTGGCATGCATCCCACTTTTTTTCCTCCCCACTCAAGATGTACATGCTAAAATCGCCACTGTGTGTATGCATTAGATCAGCTGACTAACCTGACGTAATAATGGTAGCTGCTCTACGGATGTCCTCCAAACTGCTTGAATAAGACATTACTTAGTCTGGCCCATCTGTACTTGTCCTTCAGTGCAATTGTGTTTTTAGCTCACTGCTCATTCCTGTCCTGAAGCCTCTACAACAGAGGAGGTAAAACATCCTACCCGTGGCTCAATCTGTCAAGGTTGTGGCACTGGATTTGTTCAGTCTCACACACACACACACACACACACACACACACACACACACACACACACACACACACACACACACACACACACACACACACACACACACACACACACACACACACACACACAGTAGACCACACACACACACAGTAGACACACACACACACACAGTAGACCACACACACACACACACACACACACTAAAACACACACACACTGCGCCCACCATCCCCACAGGGCACAAGGAGACCTAATTCTCTACCCTTCATTTGTCTGAGAGCTAAAGTCGTCTCAGGCATCAGACTGGAACTGACATGTGTTAATGTGAGTGGGAACACTCTGGATAGTTAAGGGAACTGTGTGTGTGTGTGTGTGTGTGGCCTACTGTGTGTGTGTGTGTGTGTGTGTGTGGCCTGCTGTGTGTGTGTGGCCTACTGTGTGTGTGTGGCCTTCTGTGTGTGTGTGGCCTAGTGTGTGTGTGTGGCCTTCTGTGTGTGTGTGTGTGTGTGTGTGTGTGTGTGTGTGTGTGTGTGTGTGTGTGTGTGTGTGTGTGTGTGTGTGTGTGTGTGTGTGTGTGGCCTACTGTGTGTGTGTGGCCTACTGTGTGTGTGTGGCCTACTGTGTGTGTGTGGCCTACTGTGTGTGTGTGGCCTACTGTGTGTGTGTGTGTGTGTGTGTGGCCTACTGTGTGTGTGTGTGTGTGTGTGTGGCCTACTGTGTGTGTGTGTGTGTGTGTGTGGCCTTCTGTGTGTGTGTGTGTGTGTGTGTGTGTGTCTGTCTGTGTGTGTGTGTGTGTGGCCTACTGTGTGTGTGTGTGGCCTACTGTGTGTGTGTGTGTGTGTGTGTGTGTGTGTGTGTGTGTGTGTGTGTCCGTGTGTGTCCATCCTCATCTATGTTTCTCATATCAGTCTGTGTGAGTTGGATTCATCCTAAAGCACTGTTAGCATTATTAAACACCAAACCCAAACAAATTCATACTGGATGTGATGGTGATGATATTCCCCTCCCAACAGATGGTGGTAATAAAAATAGGCCATTGTAGAAGTATAATCATTCCTCTCCATCAACAGGTGATGATGCTGCCTTGGCACTGCAACTTTATGGAGAGGGTCATTGGCATGGGCACTGGTGGTCGGCTGGTGTTTGGCCAGGCATGGCAGGACAGGAATGGCAATGAGTAGTTTTAACCACAAGAGGGACAACGGCTATGTTTAATTGGACAGACATATTCAGACACACACGCACACACACACCTCTATTTTTAAGTGCTACATCATTTGGAAGTCAAGTACCTGTAGTCAATTTTCTACATTAGTCCTATTGCGTAAGCGGGGATGGTTTTGACACGGGCTCTGAGCTGTCTGAGAGTAGCCGCTGTTTCTACTGGGACTGGACGATTCCTTCACCTTTACCTGCCGCATACGAATGCTTCATTACTAGCCGTCTTGACTGTACAGGTTTCTGTGGAGGACAGCAGCAGGAGTGGTGTGGGGTTGCAGTGGCCAGCTGGTGTGCCTGTAGCAGGGCCCGCTGGATGGGTGATCATCATACAACACAACAGCCGTTCCCACCGACCAGGCTGGCACTACACCTGCATTCTGCTGCTGAGGACAAACTCAACACCTGCCTATTTAAAAATGATTAAAGTAATGCTTTGAAAGAGGGGCTTTTATGTGCGGTGTTTTTTTGGAAAGTGTAGCTTAAACATGCAGACCAAGTGGCTGTTTATTTGATGGATTGATTTTCAGTAGGAATAGAACAGTAGCCCACAAGGAAGTGGATGGATGTTACGTCATAACCTGCTATGGTCAGGTCAACATCCCACATCGTAGCCATCATCATGGTTCACTGATTTATGATTATCTCTCTTGTAAACATGTGTTTATTACCCGCGTCGACACTGAGCTTACAAAACATCAGGGACATCTTCCTAATATTGAGTTGCACTCCCTTTTGCGATCAGAAAATGGTCAATTCATCGAGGCATGGACTACAAGGTGTCAAAAGGGTTCCACAGGGATGCTGGCACATGTTGACTCCAATGCTTCCCACAGTTGTATCAAGTTGGCTGGATTTCTTTTGGGTGGTAGACCGTTCTTGATACATCCAGGAAACTGTTGAGCATGGAAAAACCCAGCACTATTGCAGTTCTTGAACACACGCAAACCAGTGTGCCTGGCACCTACTACCATACCCCATTCAAAGGCACTTAAATATTTTGTCTTGCCCATTCCCCCCTGAATGGCACATATACACTCTAAAAATTAGGTGTTCAACAAGGGTTCTATGATCCTCAAAGTTTTTTGAAGAACCTTAGGGTTCTTGGCAATACCAGTTGGGCTGTTAGGTTCCTGCAAGAACCCCATAGGAGGTGGTGTTCATTCAGGAACCTCCTTAGTTGGTGGGGGGTTCTTACAGGAACCTAACTGCCCAACTGAACATTTTGGATATGAATTTGAAAGGACAGCAGGTGCACGCACTTATCTGAAAAAGGTAAAGATCTCCTCAGTTTAAGGTAAGGTTTGACCCTTGTATGATCTAAATTGACATTGTCTTTTCAGATTTTTTTACAAATATTTCTACAACAGAAAATGGACACAATCCAATGGATATCAATCAACAGAGGTAATAGTTAGGCTATAAGAATATGTTGAAGGCTGGCTGTATCGGGTGCAGATGACTGAACTGCTCACTTATGTGTCTGTGTCGGCAGGTATACAGACAAGGAGGCATACAGAGCTATGTCTATTGGTATGTTATGCAGATCACATGTACCATCCTCCTCCCTTACCACTTCAATGAATATCCCAGAGGCCTCTACATTATGGACAAGGTATGTGTATGAAAACCATTATCGAAACAGTTTTTTTTTCATTCACATTCACCATAAAGACCAAGGTATGAAAACTGTCGTGTGGATGTTTTGTTAATCATCTGTATAATTACAATTTTTGGATTCACAGACTTCACCCTCCCTACACCTCTGAATATAACAGGAAACGTGCTCAATCACCATGCACTGCAAAATCATTCTGGCTGTGGATACAGAGAACATCAACACTTTAACATCAACAGGCCAGAGGATATACCCATTGGACTTGGGGCTCTGATGGGAGTTTATATCATATTTATATATATTTTAAATTCTGCTTTGCCACTATTAATAAACACTGAGAACAAAAATATTGTGTTATTGTTACGTGTAATATTAATAATAATAACAGGGGAGGGGAAGTAGTGCAATGTTCCCCAAAAGGTTCTTCAAAAGGTTCTTTGAGGATCCATTAAAAGGGATTCTTTGAAGAACCCTTTTAAAGGGTCCTTTGAAAGACTTATAGGGGTTCCCCCACATTTTCAATTTGAAGAACCCCTAAACGATACTACAGGAATCTTTTGTTTGTATTAATAAAAACATGCATCAGATAATAGTTTAGTTCTCAGTGTTTATTATGATTTTAGTGGCAAAGCAGAATAAAAACTTTAAATATCAGATGAACTCCCATTAGAGCCCCAAGTCCAATAGGTATATCCTCTGGCCTGTTGATGTATCCGTAGCCAGAATGATTTTGCAGTGCATGGTGATTGAGCAGATGTCCTGTTATATTCAGAGGTGTAGGGAGGGTGAAGTCTGTGAATCCAAAAAATGGTTATTATACAGATGATTAACAAAACATGCACATGACAGTTTTCATACCTTGGATTTTGTTCAGATATTGTTCAGATACCTGCTGACACAGACACAGAGCTGAGCCGTTCAGTCATCGCACCCAATACAACATATTCTCATAGCCGGCATATTCATACTTCTTTGTTGATCCATTGGATTCTGTCCATTTTCTGTTTTAGAAAGATTTGCACAAATATCATCCTGCTGTCCTTTTTCAAAATCATAATGTTTCAGTTGGGCAGAACCCCCACCAACTAAGGAGGTTCCTCTTATTGGGTTCTTGGAATAACCTTTTTGGGGCAAATTTCAGTGCCAAGAACCCTTAGGTCCTTCGAAGAACTTTGATGATCTTAGAAGAACCCTTGTTGAACCCCAAATGTTTTGTGTGTATAATAACGCGCTTGGCAGGGTAAGAGTCAGTGACCTCGAGCTCGGGGACAGACAATGTCTTTGTTTTCTCATCTCTCCCACTCAGACTGACAGGACACGGGCATGTCCCTCTCTCTCTATTAGCGCGTCCCCGCCTGGCCCGTCCTAGACAATCATTTGTTTATTATTGGCCTAGTCTAAAGATAAAGGTCATGTCGGTGCCATAGCAATCGGCTGAAACAGTATGCTGCGCGCTATTGATTTTCGGTCTAGGTGGTGCAAATTAATCGCTCCAGCTCCGGGAAAGACCGTACTGCTCCGTGCGCATGCGTTAAGAGGAGGCTTTTCGTTTTGCTGGCTGCTTTATAGTCAGTCCCCGCAGCCCACAGTAGGCAAGACAGTCGCTGCCTGTCTGTCTAGCGGAACGGATATGGCTCCCTATTCACCCCGGCTTTTTCCCAGACCCAAGCGGCTTATTGCCAGGCGAGGGCCGACATGACAGTACACGGTCGAGAGAAGACCCCTGGCCCGCTCCGCCTGTCGGTCCCGTTAGAAGCAGGGAGAGGAGCAGGTCGATATGCGGTGCTGCTGGCTCTGTGCGCGCTGTGCTACAGCAACTCTCTGCACGGGGAGTTCGTGCACGACGATGTGTGGGCTATCAGCAATAACCCCGACGTCCGGCCCGGGTCCAGCCTGCAGAACATCTTCACCAACGACTTTTGGGGCAAGAGGATGGCGGATAACACGAGCCACAAGTCCTACAGACCGTTATGCATCCTCACCTTCAAGTAAGTTCTCTCTATCCCCTATAGCTCTCTGTGGTTATCTTCCCAGCATCGGTTGCAAAGTCTCTGTAGTTAACTTGAACAGCTTGGTCTCGGGCTTGAATGAGAAACAATGTTGCTGAAGTTGGTGGCAACGTCCATAAATGCGCTGGCCTCGTCAGCTATCCAACTTGTGATCCGATACAATTAATACCATGTATCCGGTTCTCCGAAATAGGCTAACGTCATAGACTAGCCTACTGTAGGTTTGTTCATGCTTTGAGCTGGGTTGAGCTTGGTCGATCGCCAGCGGCTATGAAGGACGCACATCTGCACCTACCATCACCAAACATGTACGTAGCCTGTAATGGATTATAATCAGAATGATACGGCGGTCAGGTTGCGCAGTTAGCTAAACTTGCTGAAGCGTGCCATGAACTCTGCACACTCGCAAGAAAAGACGATTTTATTTGTGCTCCTTCATCTTAGAATATGTTACAGAAATGCAACGTGAAACATTTTCAAATATCCTAGAGTCGAAATACAGCTGGACCTGACAGATGTTGACCGTTTTTTTTGCCTACACACTTGTTGCTTCTGTGGAGTCCCTGAATTCGCTCTCAACGTTCCCTTCAATGTATTTTTGGCGGATATGTTTGACACTGCAGAACATTGATCGGCACATTTTGGGATATTACTGTTGAATGTTGTCGTTCAAGGGAACTTTTCCAGCCAGTGTCAATTTAATCTCCGGGCACACAAACTAGAGAGGACGTGTCACAGGCAGCGCAATGGGACGCGGGAGGGGTCTGGCTCTCGGCGCAAGCATTAGTCAACCAGAAACATTAATAGATTACAGATGTCACAGATTGATGAAAAACACACTACAGACTATTTGAAAGATGTGTTGATATGAAAACTACAAAAAATAATAATTCACAGAACTGTAGGCTCTGTTTCTATCTAGCACACATAGGATGGATATTTAACCCTGATTTAACTAGGCAAGTCAGTGAAGAACAAATTCTTATTTACAATGATGGCCTAACCCTAACCCGGCCGGTTGTGATACAGCCTGGAATTGAACCAGGGTCTGTAGTGACGCCTTTAGCACCGCTGCGACACTCGGTTGCCCAAAAGAGGGGGAAGTGAAGTGTTATGATAATAGACATGTGCAGCAGGTCTGTATGTAATCAGTGAGGACACAAAGTGCTTGGATTTCTTCAGCAGGCAATAAAGTTGAAATATAGACAATAGATATGAAAAGACTGGAATAGAAATATGAAGTGTCAGGTGATAGACAACCATGGGATTAACCCATTCTCTGCCTGGTAAAGATTTGTGCTTTTTCTTTGCACAGGGCTGTGGATACACGCACCATCCTATGTATGTGACCTATCTATTCTAATACTTTGATTGCTTAGTAAGACATCATCCCCACTGTCACACTGTCGCCGTATCCTCTGACCTCTTCTCAGAACCTGAACCGCTCGACACCCGTGTGCTGCTCCTCCCTGACACCCGTGTGCTGCTCCTCCCTGACACCCGTGTGCTGCTCCTCCCTGACACCGCACGATGCGCCAGAAAATACATGTCAAATAAGTGTTTTTCTCTGCGCTACATTCCTGTGTTGAGCGTAGGTATCAGTATCCCCTTTGAAAAGGGCACATTCAGAGCTGAAGACGTGTGATGCTGATTATGACAACAGAGAGGTTGTCAGCTGTTGTGTGTGTGTGTGTGCTGAATACTTAGTGCACTGGTTAAGGGGGAGAGGGAAGGCTGATGTACTGATGCTTTGAATGGGTTTCTCTCTTTTGAGGCGGTGGATGGAGCATCTGGTTGTGTAGCGCTCTCCTTCTGGTTCTGCAGTTGGTTACCCACACACTGCTGCCAAGCCAAGCAGCTGAATCTCCATCTACACATAGCCCCAAAGCCGGCCAGATGCATTCTCTGTGGTGTGTACGCTCACACACAGGCACAAGCTACTCCTGCGTGTCTTACTGTCTCAAGTCTGTAGTCTAATACTTTGTGACGGCACAGAGAGAAGGGAGGAGAGGAGTTGTCAGTGTCTCTGACGCTACAGTACCTTGTCTGGTCTCCTCTGTATGTTCTTTAAATTCAGACTAAATTGGGCAAATCTGACTCACATTTACATCTATGCTTCATTATTATGGGAGAAGGACCTATTTATCATATGTACAGTATATGGGACAGTGGTACATATGGACACACACACACACACACACACACACACACACACACACACACACACACACACACACACACACACACACACACACACACACACACACACACACACACACACACACACACACACACACACACACACACACACACACACACACACACACACACACACACACACACGTCCTTGAAGATCTGCTAGGTATATCTGTCATTTCGACACGCGGAGACTCACACCTCATACACACACCCACACACACACCGACACATGCACACATACACCACACCTGTGCATGTGGGGGCTCTGTGCTCAGTATAGCGGTGTGTTTCTGTGTCCGTGATCACTGTCGGGCCTCTGAGACGGTCCTCAAGGTGAAGGACACACACCCCTGAAGCACTCTAATGTAGCCTACTAATGGAACAATGGCTTTGGGGAGAGAGCAGGAGGGGGACCAGGGGCGAGGGGGAGATAGTAGGAGGTAGAGAGAAGGAGGGAGGGAGTGAATGGGATGAAAAGAGAGGGGGATGACAACAGAGAATGACAGAAAAACAGGCTATGAGATCATGCCACAGCTTACGGTCCAGAATCACACCCAGGGGACATAGTATAAACATGGTACAACAGTATAAAGGCGCTTGTCGTAACCTGTAGAAGCCTATGTCATATCCCTTGTCCCCTCCAGCACAGCCAGGCTGCCTGGGGACAGTTACTGTGTGCTTTGGGAGCTGGACACCTGTCTGTTTCAGCATTGACCAGTGTAACCACTCTACCTGCACGGCTCAACACTTCTATCACAATACAGGGACTATAGTGCAGTAGCTAGGCAACGGTGAAGCATACATGACACCTGTACAGTGGTGGGCCTAGAGTTTTTCCTGGTCAGGGGATGTGGTGTGGAAAACCTCCAGATCTTAGTCGTAGGCTATAAGAAAAGCCTTGTTTTTCCTGGTCAGATCACATTGCCAGGAAATTGTCCACTGTCCAGTCTCTGGGCTCTAATTGAAATGCATTGGTCTTAATAACAGAGTGCACATCCGCCATGACTCACTGAGAAGGCCTATAACGAGATCACATCAGAGGGCCGGCTTACACATGTTAATACCCTCTCCTCGGGGCATGCTACAACATCCACTATGTCTGATCTATGATGTAACACAGGAAATAGGAGGGGTGGAGCTTGCTTTTCATCATCACTTAATGGATTGGACGATGGCTTTTATGAGGCATCCCCATTATCGCTTATGTATGACAATCAGCTCGACGGTCTTTCCCCCATTAAAACCCATGTTATGTTCTCTTCAGATTCCCTTCTGTCTAGTTAAGTTCTGTTTTCAGATTCTCCAAGTCTTTCATCCTGGAAATGTATGGGTTTCTTCAGTATTAGGAGTCAGACTGTGCAGGCGGTTTAATGATGAGAGAAACAGGCTGTTTTACAGAGATGGTGTAGTGCTGTAATTGAATTCATAATGGAGGTTTGGGTTTGTGGATTCTTCTCTACTCTGAGACGGGGGAGGAATCGCTTAATATACGAGGGCATAATTACAATCTCACGGAGAAATGCTTTTATGTAACCTAAACTAATGGTTTTCGGTACCTGGGTGTGTAATGGAGATTTTACTATTGTGTTATAACTGTGTGTGGGTAGGGGAGAAATGCCATTTGAATAGACTAATATATGCAGATATAAGATATTTTATATAAAGATTCCAAATGGCTTATCTCAGCCTTATTACACCATCAAAAAGCTGGTAATTAAGGGAAGGGTATGTCCTCAACCAAAATGAATTTAATTGTATTCAATTCATGTAATTATCTTAAGTTAGATACCCGCCCTGAATTTAATTGACTGAGGTCGAATGGAATTGGCCCCAGCCGGGATTGGACTGTAGTCATTGGTGATGGTGGCAACTGTAAAGGAGGGTCACAGTTCCCGACACAGTGTGACTGTGAAACATTAGCAGCGAATGTTTCATATCCTGCAGTTTTAGTTTGAATAAGTCTCTTTTCTCTCTAATTATGATGGTAAAATGGTGATTACAATCTTACTCTCTCTATCTCTCTATCAGATTGAACATCCTCTTGGGTGGAATGACCCCTCTCTACTTCCATGTGGTCAACGTGTGTCTTCACTGTGCCGTTACCTGTCTGCTCATGCACATGTGTGATCGTTGCGTGTTCGACGACCCCCGTCTGGCCTTCCTCACCGCCCTCCTCTTCGCTGTGCACCCCATACACACTGAGGCTGTGAGTATGCACACACACACACACACACACACACACACGACCCCCTCCAGCAGACATGCTTCTTCTCAATGACTCCTCCCTCACGTGTAAGACCAATGACATGGATTCCTTCACATACTGTAGAGTAGCACTACTTTGTGACACATGCAGTCTTCCTCTGACGTGGTAATCTGTGACTGTGTCTTGACATGTGAGACAGGCTCAGGGCTCTCACTCACTCATCTCCCTACTGGGGGAATCAGGTCCCTGTTCAATAAGTCTGGAAAAGGCAACCTTCCCGCTTTCATATTGCAGTTCCAGCTCCGTGAATTTAGCCTTGCATGTTTCAAAAGTAGCGAGGCAATTTTTACAATTTGGGAAATGGATGCAAATCCTGTGTGG